>NW_009614488.1:50513-63445 GCF_000690535.1 Cariama cristata | reverse complement strand
AAGGACAATCAGGGGATCAGGACCAACCAACCAGACTCCATGAAAGGCGAGTCCTGCTTGACCAACATGATCTCCTTCTATGACCAGGTGACCGGCCTGGTGGATGAGGGAAAGACTGTGGATGTGGTCTACCTGGACTTCAGCAAGGCCTTTGACACTGTCTCCCACGGCATTCTCCTGGAGAAGCTGGCAGCTCATAGCTTGGACAGGCATACCCTTCGCTGGGTGAAAAACTGGCTGGCTGGCCGAGCCCAAAGAGTGGTGGTGAATGGAGCTAAATCCAGTTGGCGGCCGGTCACCAGTGATGTTCCTCAGGGCTCAGTTTTGGGAATAGTTTTGTTTAACATCTTCATTGATGGTTTGGACGAGGGGATACAGTGCACCCTCAGGAAGTTTGGACAGTTGGACTTGATAATCTTTGAGGTCTCTTCCAACCATAATGATTCGATAATTCTATGATTCACAGAGTTGAACAAACAAAGTCCTAGCTAGAACTTCAAATCTGATTTCCCTCTGAATTTTAGTGAGAACACCTTTCTGAATTCCACAGTACTCGGAAATCAACAAAGCATCTTGCTTGATGTTTCGCACAAACTGGTATTAAAACTTACATATAGTTGAACAGTTTCCACATGGAAAGTTATTTTCCCTTCATGCTTAAAAATTCCGCTTCTTGGCTGTGCATGTTGTTTTTTGGTCTAGCAGCAATATTAAAATAATGCATTTGCTTCTAAAGGCAAACCTGACAAAACAGCCAGTTTGTCCATTATCCAACAACCAGCACAGTTATGATTCAACATTAGAAATTCTAGCGAGTGGGGTCTACAGACTGACGCACAAACTGTTAGAGGCCATCAGATTCAGACCTCTGAGAGCATGAAGCAGTGCTTCATAGATTTCTACAGCTGTCTGGTCATCAAAAATCCACAACCCAATCCTACACAAACACAGCAGAACGGCAAATCCAGTGCAACCGAGTTTTCAGTAGCACATAAGAAAAAAGCTCCACAAATTACTGGCTTTGGCGAGTCTATGCAGTTCCTGACCACTTCCAGAAATGTTCAATTCCCAAATAAGGGACCAACAGGCTAAAAAAAATAAGAAAGCTTTAAACCGTATGTCAAAACTGTCATCTATATGTAAAGTCTAGGGCTTTCAAGATGGTTGATACAACAGGGATATTTCATTCCTGTTAACAGCACTCATTCAGCCAGAAAATGAAAGGAAACCGAGCCAGAACCATTTCAATCTAGCCAGTTATCCACAGAACTATATTTTATATACAGTTTATTTCACTAGAGATTTTCATTTTATACATAGTATAAAGGGGTATCCTGGTATCACACATATAGTTATTTTACCATACTGTTTAAGAACCAATTTTTTACATAATACAGTATTAAGTACCATATTAATTAAAACAAGTGACTTTTAAAAAAACTACATATAAATGGATGTTTATCATATGCACAGTGCAAGAATGTTTTCATATCATTGTAATCACAAAATGCGAATCTAAAATACAACACTGTGTTTTAAAACTAATTTATAATTACGATGCCCTGTGTTGTAGACAGATTGATTAATCTTTGTTTGAATTACCAAGCAATGTTAAAATTCCTGACAAACAGCAGCAGCAGCAGCTTATAATTATGATTTCAAAAAGATATCTTCCACAGTAACCCAAGTTTTACAAAACACTGGCTTATCCCTACTTCTGGTCTTGACAGTGCCCTAAGGAAACAGAAGAATGGCACAGACTTCCTTTGGAATTATCTGGTCACTAATGCTAAATAAATTCTTTCTTACTTCCACACAGGAAACCTTTAAGGGTGATTGAAGAGGTAAAGATGGAGAGGTTTACGGGCAGAATTCTCAGAATTTTAGTAACAGAGTACAGGATTTCTCCTCTGCAAACAGGAAGAAAATACTGTCATAGAAATCAGGTTGTAATATTTACAGAAAACAATTGTGGAAAAGAAAGCATTCGTAATGTAAACAGGTCAGAAACGACTTCTTCATTTTCCCTTTTGCAGAGTGGGGCAGTGGATGAATATCAGCTAATAAGAAACAGATGTCTTTCTCGGAAGAACCACTTCACCATCACAGAATCTATGTGGTAGTTGTTGAGAATTGCTAACATGTTTTCTCCCCTCCCTCCCTCCCGCCCCCCCTCAGTTTCAAGTTCAATAAATAGTAGAAAAATAATCCTTTACTTAAAAATCTTGAGATGCATTGTCCCAGGTTCCATACAGCAATTGTCGGAGCACTGAACTTTCTACGCGCAAAACAAACTGCAGAGAAACCCACAGCCTTTCCCCCTCCGCCTCTGTCTGGCACTTTTTGAAGTCTTCAGCTGCACAGATTCCTGCTCTTCCAGTTAAGGAAACCAAATGATCTCTGGCTCTTTTAAGCTCGCTCGCTCTCCTCTTGGCTCAGCATAACAGGGCTTCCAAAGCTTCAGCTGCTCTATAAACTTGCGTCCCTGTTTCTGGAGGTCTAACGTGCCTCCCGCTCCATTTTATTCAATGTTATGGCAGGTCCATTCATCAAGCCCCTTTCCCTTCCATTTCAGAGCCAACCTTACATTTAGAAAAATGTAAAGCTTTTACGCCCAACAGTTTACTCGAGGAGTCTGCTGAAAAGCACAGAAACAAAGCTGCCCGTTGCTGCATGGATCATTGTTCACAAGTTCTGTTTCTTTTTGTTGTTGTTCATTAGCATTCTGCATCCACAGTGTGTACCGTGACTGCAGCCTGTAGGTGGTGGCTGTGGTGAAGAGCTGGGTGGTGCAAGCGGTAGTGGTGAAACTTGTGACTCAAAAGGGCAGCTGTTTGAGGAGGTGTGTCCAGGTCCAAGTCTTCATCGTGGTTTCCAACATCAACACCAGCCGACAATGGGTCGTTATTGCATGGAGGGTTTTCACTGTCTTCCTGAGGACTCATCGTGCTGTAGCCTAGAAGATAAACCAGCAGGACTAAGAATTAAAAGCAAGACTAAAAGGTCAATATTCCACCGTGCCGAGTGGAATTGGACACATTCAGTGCTTTATAGAGAATAAAACCATTCCTCCTCTTTAATTCACAGAAAAAGGAAAAAACCAACCCAACCCATCCTCTCCTGTAAGCTCAGAATGGATCCCTTTCCCTGTCACTGTCTTTGTTTAGAAACTTTGGGGACCTATGGGCTGTACCAGCCCAAGCAGTAAAAAACCAATCATGCCTTCAGTGGTTTATTACGGTAGAATTGCTAGCACTGATTTTCAAAACAAGACACAACAGAATTTTTTGGGGAGTGGTATCTTTGAAGATATTCTTTGCATTTTTACAAATAGGCAACAAAAAGATGGGATCCACTACCATTATGTCTCTTCCTATCAAACCACCTCTCTCCCAGGAAAGATCACCAGCTATTGTATCTGGATGCAGCAAAACCTCTTCTCATCATCTTGTATAATCACAGTATTCTGGTTTTAAAAGGAAGAGAGCGCTTTTCACCTGCGAGGGTCTCTCTGCAAAACCCAAGCATGTGTTTTTAATGCTGCTGAGCTTTCCACACAGTGAAAGAAATCTCTTGAATCCACATGGGAAGTGTTTCACACAGCAGGCCCATTAAGACAAACAGCACCGACACTTCCAGCTAAGGACACGCACATAGCGCAATTAACTCGAGGCTCTCCTTTGCCTAAAATACCTGCTACTGGAGTCTGAGAAGTTCAAGCCCCCAGATCAGCCATGTACAGGAGTAAGGAGACATTGCATTCACTGGGATAGCCTAAGGAAACCATTTCACTGGAAAGCTCACTAACAGCTAACCCTTGCAAGACGAGATCGTGCTTTCTCGGCGAGGAAGCTGTCTCCTAGCAGGTCCCTCCGAGATTTCACGTGCCTTTCTTTTGAAGCAGGTCCTAGTAGTTACTATGAGATTTGGATTTACCTCTGAAACCCGCTGTTGCCACTCAAAACCAGTTTGCGGTACAATCAAAACCACCTCAGTATATCTAAATGCAAAAACACAAACAAAATTCAAAAGGAAAAAGACCTTGCTTTCATTAGAAAAAGAATCCTTCTCAGAAAACTTTGGCTAAGAGCTGAAAACCCACCAGTGCTTCTGAGCATCTCGGTCAGGTTTTCAGCTTGAGACACCTCAAAGAGGTGTGTTAAAAGTATCAGGCTAAGTACCCAAAGCTGGTTCTCATTTCTCACGGGCTGAGTCACAGTTTCTAGCTGGCAGAGGGGAATTGGGGAAGAAGACTGGGCAGCCATTTGAAGAAGATGGAATTACAGAAACTAAACCCAGAAGCGTGCATTTCAGAAATAGGCAGACAGTTACCCTGCTAACACTGATGTGTTGGCTAGAAAGACAGGAAGGATTTCCTAGGACCACAAGAAATGGAGCAAAAGGAGCATTAGTCCAGCAAATCTGCCTCGACACAGGTCATCTGGCCCCAAATCCAGGGTAATTCCTCCTAGAGCAAGCTTGTCTCTCAGACATCTGTTCATCCACATGCCAAGGCTTTGGCCTTCAGATTTCCTGTCCCTCAGCAATTCCATTAGTGCAACCACCGTCTTAATAATTGAACAGGTCTGCTGTAACATACCCAGCCACTGCGACACACAGCTAGAGCTGACATCTGTGGCAGACTGCCTCGTCTAACCCTCCTCTTAATTTATATTAAGCCTCCTCATGAGCCAACAGCACTACACCCTTCTAACAGCTTTCAGGATTTAAGAAGACTTAGTCTCAGGGCATGAGAGACACATCATAATTCCCCGAACCTAAACAGGGCTAAAGTGTGCTTGCAGGGCAATATGCAGCTTAATATCCTTAACTGCTGTACATATACCCAGTTAACGTTGATCAGTGTTTGCTTAATGGTGACGTAAGGTGTCCTCTGAGGTGATGGTATGGACTGCATGGGCAACAACAAGGCTACGGAGGCACCTGACACATTGGTCTCTAAATCCACGTTTACTTGACCCCAGCAAACGCAGGGGCCCAGCACATGTTGCTCGAGCTCTGTGAAAGATGTGCACGTCACGGCAAAGAGCAGAGCAGCAGAGATGCTGACTTGATTGCATGGGAGTTGCCTTCTCTCGGGAAGTAGGAGAGGTCCATTATCTCAACTGAACATCTAGGTGGTTGGGGCTGGCGATGGAGAGTGCGCGTGGCACACGTAGTACCCTTTCTGTCAGTCTGAATTCTGGTCACCCAGTGAAGCTGGCAGAGCCCAAAATGAGACAGGGGGAGCACGGCATTTAGCTGCTGCTATCCTGCCGCGTCAACAAAACCAGCTCCCTCACCAGACAGAATCATCTGCTGAAGGGTGTCAAACCTGTTTGAACTGTGAGGCAATAAGGAGCAAAGGGGTTTGGTTTGGTTTGGTTTTGGCAGCCTTATCTGCAATGTGCCAGACATCTGAAGGAAACCGAGTAAGCACAACCATTACCCTGGGGCCAGGGCAGTGATTCAAGGTCTTACCGTGGTCGCTCTCCGTTCCCGATCGCCCCCAGTACCGGCGTCTGCGTTCGGGGCTGTGGGCGTGCCGCTCTATTACTGCTGCTATAAATCGCGTGTTGCTAACTGGGAGAGAGAAACAAACAGACCTTGTTTTGAAGAAAAGTACTTTTACTGAATTCTGTCAGTGGGACAGATCAGGCAGAGGGGAATAGCCTTTCTGCAAACTACAGACAGAGGAGTATGAGTAAAGAGATGGTGTTTAAATGTGGAATAGATCAAGATCCAGTCGAACTCCTTCACCTCATCTGCTTGGATTAATAGAAGTTAAGAGAATTACTCTGCCAATGCTAAAGAACCTGTGGCAGCACTGAAAGACTTAAAAGGAAACTAAAAAGGACCTGGAGAAGCAGCAGGCGCAAGCCATGAAACTCAGATACGCTTATTTTTCAATCTTTTGAGTGTTGACGCAGTTTCAAATCTTGGGTATTGCTTTAGTTCTGGTTTAGCGAAGGCCCAGAGCCAGGGATCTGGTCTGACTCTAGAGCTCTCCCAGAGCTTAGGCACATGGGCTCATCCCACACTACACCAGTGTCATAGGCAAAGGGTCATTTTTGCTGCATGGTAAAGAAGTACAAATGTCCCAAATCAACGCAAATAACATTTCCTGCCACAATTGTTGAATGTCCGTGCCAGCCTTGGCCTCTGCTTTCCAAGTCTGAACAAAGGCAGGAGTTTTCCATACCCTGTACTGTCACAATTGCAATTTTTAAGCTGATCGGAGCTGTTTCTGGAAGTGATCATGATGGGGGGACGTAAAGGGCAAACCTCCTCCACGCATAATCAACAGTAGTCTTTTAAAAGTAAAAAACCGTAATTTTTCAGCATGCAACTAAAGGTGCACTGGAAGTTACACAGTTTAAGTTACAACATTGTTCTGTCATTTTCTACTGCTGATCAGCACAGGGCTTCCTCATGTATTTTTAATTCTAGCATATTAAGAAAACAAATGGCTCATTTAATCTAACATTTTTTTTACAGTAAAGCAATCTGGTACTTACTGATTCCTCTGTCTTCATGGCTGTCATCGTCCCTCTCGTCCCTATCATTTTCCAGGTTCGACATACGCACTGACATTTCTACACACCATTACAAACAGAAAAATGCAACTGTTAAAGAGAAAAATTTTGGATCGTCTTACTAACGGCTGTCGTCCTGCTCATAAAGTGGAAGCACTTTGGGTTACTGTGTGAAGAGATGCAGTCTGAGCTTGGCGTGCTCTTTTTCCAAGACAGCTGGGGCTAGGGATACTGGGAAATCCATACAGCTCACCTCCCTCTGAAAGGCTTTCAAGTTTACAAGAAAGTGAACTGATTCAAAATAGAGCTGCGGTATAATCAAATATAGAGGTGATTAGCCCTGATCACACTTCTCACCTCCGTATCTGTCTACCAGTATTCTTTCTCCCAAACACCGTTTTGTCTCTCAGACTTTGGTGATTTTATCTATCTGTGTATAGATTTTCCATCAAATTCCCATGGACCAGAAGCAGGGAACACAAGTAAAAAAAACGACACGTCCCAACCGGCCCGAGCAGAACGGGTGTGAAATCTGTGATCGGTATGCTCTGACAAGGTCCAGAAAGCTGTGAAGCTGGGCTTATCGGTTTAGCTCAAGAAAAAGCGTAACTTTGGCTTCCTGACAAGAAGCGCAGGTTAAGGTTTTTGGGCAGGCTCTGCTCAGGCGGCAGCAGGGCTGGCTGCACCCAGGAGAGGGCAGCAACACACAGGCACCCTGGACGAGACCTGACTTACATGGGTGGGCAAAAGGGAAAGAAAATGGGGTGAAACACTGAAACAAAACCAAGGAAAGAGGGTTTGGATTTTTTTTTTGTTTTCTAGGGTTTTGGGGTTTGGTTTTATTGTTGTTTTCTTTTCATTCCCACCCTACTACTTCTCTCTCAAGAGGTATCAGCTCACCCTGGGCAGCCAAAGGTGACATGTGCTGGTGACTCCTCCGATGTATCTGGTGGCGATAGGCGTATACTGCTAGGACAAGCACCATAATGCAGCCCATAATGCCTCCAGCCACTGGGCCGACGGGTGCACTTTTGATCATGTTCAGAGTGATTACCTCATCTCCTAAACCAAAAGGGACAAAACAGAGGAAAAAACCCAACCATAAATGCTCTGCAGAAAGGTTTAAATCAACATCCTCAGAGGTTAGAGAAGATCTCGAAGGCTTTCTAGGTGCTTAACTGCACACATGCAGGACAGCAGACTTTAAATAGGAGAAGACCTTCAGAGAGGGTACATCTTAAAGAGAGGAATAGCTACATGCAGCTACGCATCAGCATTTTCAAAAATGTAATACCCACTACAGGCCTGATGCCACTTCTTTACTGCTTGATGCACTATTTATGCTAATGTACCAAGACAGAAACATGTTATGAGAAGCATGCTCTGACGCTGAAAGTGACAGTGAAAAGCAGCATCTGTTGAGGAAGGCAGAGTTACCTATTGCTCCCAAGTCATCCACATAGGGGCTCTTTGCTCCCACAATGCCACCGAAGCATTCCTTCTGAGGGGCACAATAGGACTTATCCAGATGGGTCTTCCCATCACTGTCTACCATACACCACTCGCAGTCCAGCACACCAAAGCAATCCCTGAAAATTAAAACCGAAAGAAGAAGATGACCATATTTACTTTTAAGTTCGACACTTCTCGTTTGGTGTAGCTCAGTCTCTTTTAGAACTGCGAGACAGAGGGAGGCCAAAATCATCCATAAACCCTCACATACGTAATGTTTGGCCACAAAAACCTTCTCATTAAAATGCTCAGGTACTACAAGGGAAGTTATACAGGGAAGCTGCATCTTCAGCATGCATCTTCCAAGTCTGTTTGCTTTGGTTTTTTCCTCCATAGCTCAGCCTGAGCAAAGGGAGAACTTCCTACTTGTAACTCCTCCAGTAAAACATTTCTCTGCATGGTGAAGTCTGACTACGGTTCCCACCCTTTTTTTCTGCAGTCCTTTGGAAGATCGAAGAAAAGATTTGGAAAGCCTGGTCAGAGCATGCTATGTTCTAGCAAACTCGGTTCCCTGGAGACTGCTCATAACTGGCAAAAAAGAAGCCCTCAAGCTTCTCTACATAATGCCAGGAGTAGAACAGAGAAGCAGGAAACTAGAAGCTGACAGGCAGCTACCATCTCTAACGTGCTCCCACGTCACCACCGTCAATGTACTGTCTACTTTCAAGGAACACTTTAGTCCACACATTTCTTCAGAAGGCAGACAAAGATAGCAGCAGTGCTACCCATTTTGCCAGAAGGAAGAATTCGTTGCCCTTTCAACGGCAAATCTTCCACTTGCACAACCCTTGGTTCTCAGAATCACAACGTGTGACGGGAAAGCCATTTGGTTTGCCATTAATGGTGTCATGCGACTCAAATGGGAATGCTGAGGTCTTCTGTTTCTGCACTGCAGCATAATGTCAGCATTGGTGTGTGCTCTAATAGCTCATTCTGGCATCACACTTTTTTTCTTCTTCTCGTTTTTTTCTTTACAACCTGTAAGGAAGAGCTATTTCCACTTAAGTATTTCAGGAGCAGAGTACATTTTGAGGGATGGAGAACGCCACTTTACCCGCTCTCTGTTCTCTGATTGCACTGAGTGTTAATGCACTGCGGGAGAGCATCCTGTAGGCTCGGATCGATTGCTGTGAAAGTCATTGGCTCCTGATGAACTTCACAACTTGGATTCCTGTATTGGGGCAAAAAGCAAAGCCTTGTACTATAAAAGCAGTCAAAGCACAGTCAGTGAAAAGTATCATTTTTTCCTATTCCGTATCATCTGCTTAATTATACTAAAAATACTGTCTATTCTATCCTGCATCACCTGTACGTTAGCATGGACAAACTAGTACTGCTGTTAATTAACTTCTGTCAGATGCTGTTCCATCAGAGGAGGTTGGTTCTCACCTGCTTTCGGCGTTAGTGAGGTTGCCGGTACATTCATTGACCTCCAGAGGACATTCGCAGGGGCACTCGCATTCGTTCTGTTCCATTCTTCAGGGGCAGAAAGCACACAGAAAACGCATCAGACACCGTGATTTTAACCCCCTGCTGCTGCTCCGTAACAGCGGTTCACCATGGAGAAGGCTGTTCAGTAACCTTTCTCCTTCCCCCAGGAACGCCGGGATTGCTCTGTTCTGCACGGGGACTGAGGACAATGTAATCACAGAGCCTCTCTGCTCTGTTACCCACCCCCTGAAATTTAAAAAGCAGACAACCCCTGGACAAGTCTCAGATCTAGATGCAAGGATCCTTCTTGCCCGTGCAACAAACACGCAATGATGCTGGCGTAGGCAAACTCTCCTGCAAGCACCAGGATCCCCTCGATGAAAAACGACGTCAATCCACATAAAAGCGTGGGTATTAACATGCCAGAACAAAGGGCCTGATCCACAGGTAACTGCCCCGAGAAACTGTATCTGTTGTGGTCTTTTAACATGATCTACCCAAATACGTCGAGAACAAATGACCTTGTGTTTCAATGCACTGACAATATGGCAAAGGATTAGAGTTATGCTGTCACCGTGCCTCTTACAAATAGCATAGCTAAAGTACCCGTTTTGTTTTCACTTCAGTTTTGCAGGGCACATTTTCATGTAGCTTATAAAATAAATATGTTTTTAAAATCTTGACTCCAGAAAGAGGGAAGAAGTGGCTCCTTTCCAATCTCCTGCTCACCTGTGGCAGTTGAGGCAGAGTCTGTCTACCATACTGCAGGCACAGAAAGCAAGGGAATCGCAGGTCTCGTTGACGATTCCCACGAAGGCGTTGGTGCCTGGGATTCTCGTCAGCCTGTACTTGGAGCAGTGACTGCCATGCACAAGGTTTGTCAGATCACCCTAGGCAAAAAAAGCCAAACAGCGTCAACAGTGTAGCAAGAATCCCATTGTTTTAGGGAGCGGAAGACTTTCCCCTTTCCGAGGAAACCTAAAGAGTTGAGGGAACATATATGCAGTGGAGTGCAGCCTTCAGCAGTAAGAGGCTTATAAAATTGTTCATTAACCTGTTGAGTTTTGTTTCCAAGCTACTGCTGGGTGGAAAGACTTTGCTGCAGATAGAAAAAAACACATTTAGCTTGTAAACATTACAAGATGTGGCAACAGCGTTGAGTCCGATCTCCCGCTGACAGCAGGTTACGTTTCACTCCTTCGCATCGCTCACCGACCCATCCCCACCGTGCCAGCCATCACCGACCTCCGCAAAGAGACTCTGCTCTGACAGGGAGGCCCCATCATGACTTGTTGAAAACTTCCTGGCACACGTACTATAAAGAGATACCCCACAGCACTGTACAGCTGTGATCTGTTTGGTAGGCAGACTCATCCCTGATTCCTATTTGCACACCACAGCCTTAAGCTTTTGCTCTGTCCCATACAATTTCCTTTATCGTAGTATGCTTTCTAATTTGCATTTCAAGTGTGGGGAAAATGTTTCAGCCTACCTGACATAAATCAACGCATTCTGACATAACTTTCGAATATTTTTGACACTCATTTCCCACCTTCTCCTCCCAGTAATAACTGAAAGGTATTATTTAAAGAGCAGCTTCTCCCACGGAGCTTAACATCTTCTGAATAATTCTGCAGTGATCTTGCAAGGGTGGGTCTGTGGTGCTGTCACCGGCATTCACGGCCCAGCGAGAGACGACAGTCCTCGGCTTGGACCTCTCATCGCAGCTGAGCACGAGAGGAAGCTCACACATGACCCACCGGGACCGTAAGGCCTTCAGGTCTCCAAAGACTGCAGTCTGACAAGTGATACTCTCTGAATGCTCAGGTGCGTTGCATCAGTAAATGCATTTATTTGGACGGCTAACTGAAAGATAAGTTGTTAGAGACCTTTACTACCCGTGTCACAGGAGGATGTGACACTGGTCAGAGTTGGAAGCCAGAGGTCAGGTCAGAGGATCCAAAGCAAAAAATCCCAGCTACTGCTGGAAAGTCCTCACCTAACAGCAGACAACTGCTCGTATTTTCACGATGCTGGATAAGACTTTGCAGACATCACCCACAGCTGGCCAGCGATCACATCCAGAACCCCTTGTACATCAACCAACTCCTTGTGCAAGCACAGTTTGTGCAGTCCAGATCGCCGATTTTGCATTTGGAGAGGGTGAGCGGAGGCCAATCCACACGGAAGGCTGGTTTCCAGCCTCGTCTGCTGATCCTGGCAGGGATTTGTGTTTCCACCAGAAGAAACCCAACCCAACCAAAGTACATTCAAAAGCAAAATAAAATAGAAAAACACACTTACCACTAAGCTGGTATTAAATTTATAAAACCGCTGAACTGTTCTGTCACTGAAGCTGTTGCAGAGGTTTTTCTTGACGAAGTTTGGGTGGTTCAGGATGTCATTTGCTACCAGAGGCTCCTAAGTGAAAAACGTGGGATTTTACGCCTTTGAAATCAGATGCAAACAGCAGCTTCTCTACAGTCCTTACCGCCTCAGAAATCAGAAAAGGTAGGAATAAACCCAGAAAAAAGGAGCCAGACCTTGTGCGTAATGTGCTGTTGCTCCACCGGCGCGTGTCCTTTGGGATCGATGAGGGTTGGGTGGGCCACAAGGTACCCTCGGTCCTCCATGATAAAGCACCTGCCCGCAACAAACAAAGCCGAGAGCCTCCCATTAGACCTCCTTGGGCTTTAGAGAAATACGGTGGAATAAAACAGCATCTGAAATTTAGAGCTAGAGGAAGAATTTTTAAAGGCTTCGATTTATTAAAATAACAGCGCCATTAAACAAATTCACTGCAAAATGTCTTGAAAGAATACATTGGGTATTTCCCTGAAGCTTTTAAATCTGTTACTGTTAGAGCAAGTGTGGACCATCAAGCACTTGAAAACAGAATGGATTAGAAACAGAAAGGAAAACTGATCAGTGCGTTGTCTTGTCTGATCAGGGAAGACCCAGAAATAAATGAAGCATAATGAGCTTGGAAAGCTTTAACAGTTTATTAATCTACTATGTTACTAATTAGACAGAGATTTCACACCCTCCTTTAATGACCTCCTGCTTTTGAATTCAGTTTTAACGGGGAGATAAATAACTCCTGTTTCATTCTCGTCTTTCCAACCTTTCCTCTCCCTGTTCATCTCTTCCCATTAGTTTCCTGGGTGACCTCAAAGAAATGATGTCGGATCTGTGCCCCCATCGAGAAAAACCAGTGCGCTGTGAGGTTTTAATCCGTACTGTTTTCGGCACCTCCCGTTTCCATAGCCGCAGACAGCCGTGCTGGGGAAGGCGGAGGAGCGAGCGGCACCAGGGACGGCACAGCTTGCGCCAAGATCAAGAGAACCAGTGGCCGCAGAAGGGCGAGGGGAGGAGGTTAATGCGGCCGCTCGATGCTCCCGAAGAGCTCAGCGGGGTAACAGCCTCGTCCCCCGGCCCAGCGGGGCTTTGGCT
>NW_009614488.1:16797-50482 GCF_000690535.1 Cariama cristata | reverse complement strand
GGCTTGGCCGGGGGCCCGCAGCTGCGCCGGGGCCGCCTGACACTTGGGGCAGCTTTAAAGGCTGCCATTCCCATGGCCGTCTGCTACGTACAAAGCAATCAGCACAGAATACATGGGACGGTACACTTTAGGCGTACTAAGGAGTCAGGAAAACTTCCAGTTGGATTTTTTTTTTTTTTTTTTACTGCCCCAAACTGTTTGGGGTTTGCATTAGAAATTCATGTAGTGATGTTGTATTTCCTCTTTTTTCTGAAAGATGCCATAGGAAGCAGGAGAATGAGTAGGTTTGTGATCACCCCAGGGTGACTGCAAGGAGAAAAAGCTCAGCAGAGATACAATAAAAAGCCCCAAATGCCTGCTAGCTAGTTAGAACAGTTGTCCCTTCGGACCTGCGTGCGTTTACGCAGAGGCTGTAAGTGTTAGATCCGGCGTCTACATTAGGATGGTCTAACAAAGCATTTAACAATAAGCTTGAAATTCCTCATTTAAGGAAAGCAGAAACAGAACAAAGCATCTGACCCTGTTGAGTATTAATGGTTTTGAACTAGGGGGGAAGGAATGACAAACCAGAAATCCTGATTTTTTAAATTTTTTTTTCTTTTAATACACCATAAAATGTATTAAAAAATACCCAAACCAAACTAGAATAGAACTGGGAAGATGACAGAAAACCACTTCCCTTCCCAAATTTATGGTTTAAAACCAAAGGAACAACAACAACGCCTAACCCAAGTTATCAAGTTACTCCAGATCCAGACCAGAGTCTTCCCTCGCCGTGCTTTTTCATAAAAAGGGTAAAAGAAAGAGGAACAATTAAGACACTCATAGGTCTAAAATTAGATACTCCAGATGAAATCAGCCCTCTTCTGACTAGTGCTGTGCTATGTATTTCTGAGAAAAATAACAAAAGTATGTTTTAATAATCATTGTTAAAGTAGCTAGAGATAATACATCATTATTACATGCTCACAGGAATTAAGTAGGTAAAATAGAAACAAACAGGAGAGAAGGGGGAGCGTGTTCATTTAATAAAGAATGGTTTTTCTCCCAGGATTTCAGTGAAGTCTAAATATAACAAAAAAAAAAAATTCAGTCATCTTCCGTTTTTGTATTCCTGCAGTCTGCTTACTTAGCTGATGACAGTTTGATCTTGAATAACAAAAAAGTCCACATAATCTTTATGAGAAGAACAAGCACAAATTTTAGTGGGAATCAGAGAACACCCATTGAAAGTAACAGAATCCTAGAATAAGTCAAGTTGGAAAGTACCTCTGGGTCATCTGGTTAAAGGAAAAACCAAGGCTTTAGATATTTATTGCCTGGAAGGAATGGCTTACCTTATTTTGTTTCCTCCGTCTTGGTTACAAACTGGCAGCAGGTCCATGAGAACTTTGTAGAAGTATCGCAGGGTGAAGTCAATGCCCATTACTGCCACCGAATGTCCCGAAGACATCTGTGCGCTGCAAAGAGGGGAGGGAAAAAAGGAAAAAGGCTCTCGTGGCTGTATTAATGATGAATATTTTAATTACTCAGTTCCCTACTCGAAAAGGGGACTGGCTTCCCTGGCATATAAATGACCAGCTCGAATCCACACCTCCACACTGAAGCTCAGTTCACCCTGCTTGTGTTTAAATGAACAGTTATAGCAGCTGTCAACGGAGAGAAGAGTCTCTTAACGGTGTTTAAGTTATTTGTGGCAAATCCTGAAGTCTCTCCACAACCAGCGTGTGGAGGAGACAGGAGACAGCCCGGGAGTGGATCACACCCAGGAACCGACCCTTCTCCCCACGGGCTGCTCTCCCTCCACTCTTACATACGCCCCTGCCACCTACGGACATTTAGTATTTAGCAACATCAATTAGGATTAAAAATTCCCCACTCGCACAAATGAACGCAGGACGCAGCTCCTGCATTTCTAGCACCAGAATCCCCACCGCTCCTCTTTGCTCAGCCCCCAGCGTTAGGACCTGAGTATGAAGCTGCCACAGACACTTTGCTAAATCCCTAAAATTCCAAAGCATCGGAGTGATTATGAATTTCAGCCAGAAAAATAAGCTGGCCAAGGTAGAGACATGAATGAGGTTACCTTGCAGCAGGCAACTAGGTGGTATTTAGGCGCTGGTTAATGAGCACCGTGTTAAATGCTTCAAATCACATCCTACTAATGGGTCAGTTAGCCGTGCTGGCTGGAATTAAATAGGAGTCATTCGTGCTAACCTGACACTGCCTCCCACTGCCTGTGGAGTGCCAAGTGACATTTAAAACCACATCACTTCACAAATGTTCTGATTCAGTATTTTTCCCCCAATGTTGGGCAACCATCAAACAGACGTTTAGGGAAAGGGCAGAACCTGGAGGCTCTGTGGATGCTCGCCAGCAGCGGCAGCAAGAGCTGCTGCGAATTGCAATATTTCGCCCGTACTGAAAATGCGCTTGTGTTCCTGTTGTTACACACCAGTTCGGGAATATACACAGTTGCCTTAGCAATCAATGCATCAAAGACCGGCAAAAGTCTCAGGCTGATAGATGGATGTATTTTCTTACAGCTCTATAAGGGTAAAAAAGCGTTACTTCTGCTCCGTTGTATCGTTTTAACTTTCCTCACCATCAGTGAAGCAGTTGCAAGAGCTCTCCTGGCAGAAGCACAATCTTGACATTTGGCTAAGTCCCTCTGGATGCTGAAAGCTCCAAACAGAAATTCTATTCTATTTCTGTTGTTATTTTTCCAAAACTGCCTGTCCTGGCGAATTCCCACCTCTCCCTCAGGAGAAACATCGGGATAGTCAAGTCCTCCTGACTCAATGCACTCGAACTACAGTGCGAATCCCCACCGGGCAGCTGAGCAGTGGGGTTCTGGAACGAAAGCCTTTTAATAAAATAATAGAGGAAAATAACATTTATTAGGGGGGGTTATCAAAATGATTATATGATGTAGTGGTGTGCAGTAGCCTGAGGCTGGACTGAATGACAAGGGAATCTCTGTCGCTCCTCCATTTCTAACCCCCAAATTCTCAAAGTTGGCTGAGATGGCACGGCCAGACCAAGTTACCTCTCGTCCCCGAGGGACACGAACCGATCAGCTCACCCTCAGATCGTAGGGCATGCTGTTTTGCACCTATGCAGGCCTTCTGTTGATGACAAAGGAGACACCTTTGACTTGCTACTTTTCAAAATTTACTTTTCTAAATAATTTTATCTCTGAAGATAGGAATAGAAATGTTCACAAAAAGAAGGTACCGAATGGCATAGCTGGACTATACAAAGTCGAGGCTGCTGGCAACCCATTCTCCCATATAAACCAACTCTGTTTACTGGACTGAAGTCCATTTGCTTTGAAAGAGGTACAGTGAAGATGTAGTCAAATTTAGTTTGTAGATCTATAAATACGGGTTCTAAAAACCTGCATTTAATATGTTTTTAATGTTACCCATTTCAGGGAGAAGGAATGGGAAAAAGGATAACAGTGAAGCAGCACAGATACATTTAAGGATATGTGACAAGGCATCAAGCTATGAAAAGTTACTGCTCTGTCCTAATAGACAAAAAGTCATTAGGAACGCTGTAAATATTTCAGCTTCATTTTTAAGCATTAAATCCTTCTGGTTTGCTGATGCAAGCTGTATTAAATAACTTCTTGCATGAATCTTCTATTCCCAGCCTCCAAAAAAGAAGTAAGAGATACAAGAAACGGGAATGAGAAGGAAGCCTCAGTTCCAGACAAACTAAAGCTGTTATTTAAACCCACACAGCAGTGTCTAATGTGAGTATGCCTACTGACTCTACTGATGCCTCCCCCACCCCTCGTTGTTTTTTTTTTTTAACTAAGACCTCTTTGGGGATTATAACCGCATGTCACTATAAGCTTTAGAGGTCATATTTACCCAGGCATCACACTCACATCTGCCAAACTTTGTTTAACTGTTCTTTAATCATGTTCTAATAACCCACACGAGTTCTTAAAGCTAACTAAACCATCTCTTACTAGATAAAAATCCAAATTTTGATTAATTGCACTTCTCTTCGTACAAAAGTGCTTATTTCCCTTAAGTAAATTCCTCTGTGAGAAGCTCCACGCAGGCATTAAGCCTGATAATACTCCTCCCAAAAAAGAGAGGCAGATGTCCTGTGGTGGGAAATCCCAAAGAAAGCCGAGATGTCACTGAGACGAGTAGAAAAGCAGTGTCCCAGGCTCTGCTGGCTTTGTGATCGGTATTTACCAGCGCAACATCAGAAGTTACCTTTGTACTAGCGGGCTATTAGATGGGGCGTACGCAGAAGCCACATGCTCAGTGAAAGTCGTGGAAGAGACTCCGTGTAAAAACGAAAATGAGTAACTATTTCTGAAACTTGGGAGCGCTTACGATAGGAAGCTTTAGTACGTATTCTATAGACTGACCTCCTTTAAGTATCCTACATCTCAAATCAAAGCTTAGCCTTAGGCTGGGGGCCTGGCCAGGAGGGAGCTGAAACAACAAAAGTCTGGTCCTTGAGGAAAAGGTCATTCCAGTACTGGCAAGATGTTCACACAGAGACTGACTCCACTTCTCCTGGTGGTAATATTAACTGTATTAACAGACGGCTATGACGGTCCCTTAGCTGGATGTGGGGTTTTGATCTCAAAGGCACGGGCTGCTGTTTCCACTCTGGTTTGTTTTCTGCAATCCTGTAAGGGTAGTTGAAGGTTTACAGGCTTCTCCTCAAGCTCTTCCTCCTCCTGAAAGCCCCCATCCAGAAGTGCTGCATTTAAACAGCCCAGGCCAGGAGCTCCCTCCGTTTTGGGAGTATGGACGGTTCTTTCATTAAAATCGTCTTGTGGACTGACCTCTGCAGTTAGGCAGATCTGCTTTCACTTCTTATTCCCTCCCAAACATCACCCTGGCACATACAACTTCCGAAGTGTAAGTGGGAGTAACTTCAGGAAATTGAGAGATTTGCAGTCTTGACGGAACAGTATTTGACTGCCAGCTGAGAGGGAACATATCCCAAACTGCCGAATGAAAGCAATCCCTCTCCTCCTCCTAGGTCCTTGTCTTGCATACATGGCATCTCATCTCCTGTGCATCCAGGAGCACATTCTCACCAATCAATCCTGTTTTCCATACGCTGTTATTAATTGTATATCACTAAAGCTACAGAATAGAAACCTATTCATATAACATGGATTTTTCACAGTGTTTCAACATACTCTTTCCACTGGATGTACACAAGGTCATATCACATTTCACCAAAAGCACTTTAAAACCAGCTTTCGTTTTCAGTTTTTGGACGTGTACGTGTTGCCCAGCATTTTTCTCTCCTACTCAAAGCAACTCTTGCTGCTTGAGAGTATTCTTGCTTGACACAAACCTCAAAACACCATTTACCTGGAAGAATGGACTGTGTGACTGATCGTAACGACGTAGCCAGCCCCTCCGACATCTAAGTAGGGACCAGTAAAGGTAATTAGTCCTGGATTAGCCACTGCATGCAAGTACCTAAGGGAAGCCAAAAGAAACGCTCATAATCAGTGAAAAATGGTTACTGTAACCTTTCAGACAGTATCCCTGATTTTGCAGAAATATAGACACTGAATTCTGTACACCGTGAACAACATGCTATCAAATTAATGTTTTTTAATATTAAACAAGTACCTAAGCAGACCTAAACCAGACTGGCTCAATAAATGGTTCCTCAGTACCTCCAACTGCATTAAAAAAAGCTCAATTTACTTCTGCGTAGAGTATGTTCAATGTTATTTTAGACATTTTTACCCAGAACAACATGTGACACAGTGCCAGCAGCGTCTCAAACTCAAAGCAGACACTGGCAAAATTATTCTGTTGCCAACAGGGGAGAAATGACATCCTACAGACAGAATTCATGCAAGAAAATTCAGAAATAGGTCAGAAAGCGATTACAAATTACAATCTTTTAAAATTTCCTGTCAGTGTAAAATAAGCCACAATCATGTCAAATATCTTCTTACCATCATAAGAAAGTTTACAAAACATGCTAAGTGCTGGAAACACTTTTGTGTATGAAAAAGCTATTACTTGGCCTTTTTCCCCAGTATACTAACCTAGGAGTCTGAACTGCGCTGTGTAAGCAGCTTAACCGACTTCTACTTTATTTCTAGTGTTTTACTTGTGTCTTCTTTCCCAAACACTACCATTTAGCTTCTTATAAAAACCAAGACACTATCTCATGCTGTGTATGGAGGCTTTTTCAAAACCATGGATTAAGAAAATCAATGAAATGTAAAGGCAAAAAAACCCACTAAACCAAAAGCCCAAACCAATAATGAAAATAATATGGGAGCTTTTAAAATGGAGACCAGGGTACCTGCAGTTCATTTACAGTATGAATGCACCTCATTTATCTCACTACCAAAAAAAGAAAAAAAAAAAGAGCAAAATTCCATCATCTTATGCAAAACCATCAATAACAACAAAAAGGAAGAAAACCTGAAGAAAAGCTAATCAGTAGCTATGGTCATGATTTTTTCAGGCAAAACATGGGTCAGGAGAGCTACAGCACAGGCAATGCCAGGGGCGATTCAGAGCCCTCCCGGCAGAGCTGGAGGGTTGGGACCCAGCGCTGGCTCGTTTTTTTTCCCTGTGTCGCAGCGTGGCAGCACCTGGCTGGCACACACCTCAAAACGCGCTCCAGAGCGCTCTCATGTCTCAGGCTCTCATTTGGAATGTGTACAAACATCTCCCCAAATCAGATGCTCCTGCATAATCAATAGCGCACAGTCGAGCCAGCAAATTCCTACTTTAAATTAGTGAGGAAACCCGCTCTAAACAAACAAAAAGACTGAAATATGAACAACCAAAAATGGCACTAGGAGCTGAGAACACTCCCGAATTAGCCAATCCCTAAAGGCGATGCTCATTTTCTGAATATTTATATTCCCATCTGCCATAGCAGGGATATGAAACGGAAACTACCACTTAAAATAAAAAGGGTTGAAATTAGAACCAATAAAGATTTTCACTAGCTGTATTTAAGCGCCAAGTCTTTTACCCACGATGAAAACATTTCTAGGTAAATAGTTTATTAGCTGGCCACAAAAAAAACCCAGGTTATGAGATCGATACCAAAGATTTTCCTTATTGCCCTCCAAGTTTATCCAAAGCTTTGGCAACAGGACCCTAAAAAACTCACCATTGTCTCCTGGTGGGATCAAATGCTTTGTCCATGAGGGAACCGGGGTAAATTCGGAGCACCCCATTGGGGGTTGCTATGTAACGGCGCACAATGTAACTGTTCAGGCTACTCATTTCCATTTGTGTCATCCATTCATCTGTGACGTGACTGGTAGCCATTACTTCATTTCTGACAGAGAACTGCAAAACAAAGGCAGACCTAGCAGGGTTTCTCTAAGACTTGCGTGAAAAGATACTAAGCTGCTCGCGGGGTTTCCTAAAGAGCCATCAGAGATCATCCAAACTCAATTACTTGTTTAAAGTCTTCTCACACCAGACGGATTGGGCACATTCCAAGCAAAGGAAAAGCTTATTATAATGCAATATTGTTGTCGTTATCTCTTATCTGCAGCTTTTTAGAGTTTGTTTTTTTACTTCATGTAAATATAAATGCTGCTCCACTTGCACTCAAACCAGAAATTTCTCATTTATATGCCTACAGACATAAAGGTATTTCTGCTAAGAATTTACTGCAGCTTTCATTTTTCTAGTGTTTATTTCAACAGCTGCTTATCAACTTTTTTTCCCCCCTCCTGGGGAGGAAGCCCTCTCCCTCTTCTCTCCACTCTTCCAGGCCTTGAAGCCCATGGCCATCTCTCTGGGGATGGGAATACCACTCCAAACCACCACTGCATAACCCTTGGAGCATCAGGAGATCAGTGTTTCAGGCACTCCCCTCCCGCAAGAAGACGTGGGACGAGAGGAAAGCAGGGTCCCCGGGGCTGAGCAGAGCCGTGAGCACGGAGGACATACCTTAAGGCCAGGATTGGCAATCAGGCGCGTGTTGTCGCTGAGGTAGGCTGTGTAATGCTCCACCATTCGCTTCGTCTCGGGCTGGCTGAGGTGTTCGTAAGGAGAAGAGAAGCTGCCCGCAGAGAGCATTACCGTAGGGCTTTCTAAAAATAGCAAAATAAGAGAAAGTTAAGGACAACGGATGGCACGTATTGCATAGTAAACCACATTCGTACCACAAAAGGGTACCCGACGTGGTGTCCTAGCTGAGGACACATGGAAGGAATTACACTGACATGCTCTTCACTCCTCGGCCTCTTCCTCCGCTCTCCCGCACTTCAGTGTGCAAAGTGCACAACTCCTTCGGGTCATGGGCAGATGGTTAGCGAGGGCAGGAAACATGAAGTTTTCCACCCAAACCAGAGCACTTACCAGCACAGCTTGCCTCCCTAGGCACTCACAAAACTTTGGCTGCACATGAACCACCTTGCTTGCTTCAAAAGACAGAAGTCACAAACTTAGTCCACTTACTCTGATCTCTGTGTGTCATTTGGTAGACTTTAGTGCCCTTGTTTTCAAAGTCTAAACAATTTCTGAATTACTACTTTTCCAAAGATTACAGAAACTGTTGTCCCTTAAGAAAAGATTCTGCACTAAAGAAGAAGAAATTAATTATCGGTGTTTACGTTAGATACGGCAGAGGACAAGGAAAACAAGCACTTTCAGTTACAGATCATGAACAAAGAGAGACCTACAAGCACAGAAGAGAGAGCTTACCAGTAAAAGTGCAGCCGCTGATTTTCAGAACAGACTAGAAAGTAAACTTGCATTGTGCAGAAACTGCAATACCAGACAGCTTTTTCTTTTTAAGAAGAAAAACGATTAAGATGACGCAGGGCTGAAGGTTGACAAGTACGCCTTTTCTGAATATTTGACCCATGGAACCCCATTGCCCTGTGCATAATGGTCTCCAGAGGAAAAATTTCACTGGAGTACGTGAAGTGTTCTGCTTTTATTCACATGCCTCTAAAACACATCACCAATACATCCAGCAACCATGTGTACTCCAGTCATCACTTACGAACTTCTATTATAGTCCTCCATCTGCTTCCCAGACCAAATATTCGGATGTGATTGCATTTTGCTTTGCATGAAGTTTTTCCACTTGTCAGCTTAGTACGGCGTTTTTTGGATATTTTCCATTCAGACCTTGTCTTTCTGAATATAAGATAATCGAGACTAGGCACCACATTAAAGAAAGAAAAAAACCTGTATTTTAAACAACTGGCAAAGCAATTTCCACAGATTTGTCAAGTTCCTCCATAACTGCTGCACTCTCATCTCACTTAGCTATTTGTGGCGCTGCAATATAGCTAAGAAAATATCACAACTGTGCCGTTAATGCACCAGGAGACCTTCAAACCTTGCTACAAAGAAAAGCACTTCATTCAGAACTTCTTATGATATAGCACAGCTTTTAGCAAAACCCCCAGGATTAACACTTAAAGATGAAAGCTTGCAACTTATGATGCTTATAGGGAAAAACCCTCTATGTTCTTAGGATATATCATCATTTTTAAGTTCTCTATCCTTTCCAGACACTCAAACTTGTATTGCGAGGGAGACTCTCCCTCTTTCCAGTAATGCTTGAGCAACTAGTGAAATCAGTCAGGTAGAAAAGAAACAGTTTAGCTTATCAAAAGCAGGAACGCATCAGTAACCCAAGAACTTTTAAGCAGGTAGGGAGGGTCTGGAAACCATCACACCACTGAAGTTCTCAGTTGCCCCCAACAGACTTAACTCCCGACTTCGCACGGATCGATGGTATTAAATGCTTATGGCAGTGAAAAATGTGCATAAATCCAAAGTCAAAAGAACAGTAATCTTGCACGACTGGGCGGGACTTCATCCTACTTATGTAATTTGTCAATAAGCTGCTTTTTGTTTTTAGTTTTAAGCTTGGTGAGACATCTCTCACTCTCCCCACTCCACTTTCTGGGAATTTGATTGAGCAAGACTGACAACACATTTATCTCGTACTCTGACGAGCGGTCCCACTTTGTTCATCCATGCAAGTGCTCGCCATTGAGCAGGGTAGCTATGATCAATGAATAGCTACAAGAAGGTAACAGCTGATTAGAAAATCGGCCTTGGAAGGAAAAGCCTCTCAAGAGGAGAGTACTTCCAGTGTTTTGTGAGAAGAGTCTTACTTCCTGCTGCCATGCTCTACAGAAACATGCACAAGGCGGTCAAGATGAACTACAAGAAAGCTTTACCTAAGGTAGCCAGCTGCTTGAAGTGCAGGCAGGCGTTCGGCTGGCCCAGCAGATCTAGTCGGTGGTACAGGAGCTTGCTGCTGGGGACAGTGTTGAGATTCTTCAGCTGTTTAACAGGTATTTCTGGCTGTATTACCACAACACATAGAATAAAGGATGTGTCCTGGACCTGAAAAATATAGGTAAGTCATCAAATGGAAACAAAAAGGTGGAGGAGGTACAGAACTTCTTTTCTGTTTAGCATTCATTCTCTTTTCTTAATTGCTCATCTTGTCCAGTTCTGGAAGGCAGCACCACACTTTGCCATCCTCTCACAGATCACAGTTCCCGCTCTCTCTGCAAACAGACAACTCCTTTTCAAAGAAACTAATATGGACTTGACCCTACAAAAAACAGAGAGGAGGACTGTGCTCAAGCCGTATTGGTCTCCACGCAGGATAGAGACGCTTGTCTTCAGTGGTCTGACTACTGCAACTCAGTCTCATACAGCCACATTCCAGTCTGTAATTGTCTTGTATGTATCAGAGCCACTAAGCCGTACAAAAAAAATACTTTTCCATCATCTATGCACAGAATAAAAATATTTAGTTCTCAGGAAAAAAAAAGATTACATTAAGACCTTCATTTTATTGCTTAATTAGCAATAATTTCTAGCACTATTTTGTGGATACTTTTCCAAGTGTCACTAACAGAGGAGAGGCTTCAGGTTCACTGTTGATAAAACCACTGGTATTCCCTTTATGAAGAATACAGACAAATCATTACCACTCTTAATTGTGTGCTCCATATGTCACATCTTTTAAGTATCCTATAGTACAGCAGACTAGCAAATTTGGGAGTTGCCCAGCTGCTCTGCGAGGGTGTTTGATATTTAAGGTAGCATTACAACATTAGGAAATGAGCTCCAGACACCCTCCTATGTGAATTTCTGTGACACAATGACAGATTTAATCTCTTAAAACTGCTCAGCTTAACCTTTTAGGTTGGCTTTACTTAATACTGTGAAAGGATCCACAAGTACCCTCTTGAATTTGTTGGCACAAAGAGGTAGCCAATTATTTCTGGCATCAGTGAAAATCACCTGGATTATATTTAACCTTAGATTCCATTTTAATCCCTGGGTCAAGATTAGTGTTCAGATATGTTCAAAACTGAAGAAGGGAAGACAGCTGCTGGAAGCTCTCGTAAAGCTCTTACAACTGGTAATACAGCCTGTTGCATACACATCGTACTCAGTGTCAATGAAAGCTTCGATGTGAAAAGCGTTAAATTACATCATCACTGACTACTGGTACAGTTCTGTGACCAGATGATATCAGAATGAGAAGCTGACATTTTCCCAACTGTATGAATTAACGGGTTGTCCTACGTAACAACTATTAAGCAAAAGAATAACTTCATACTGAACACTGCCTCAGCACTACATTCCAGTGTGGTTTCTGGTGGGTATTTATGTGTCACTTGGCTTGCAGTGTGACATCCAGACCAGTTTAGATTTACTTACATTGGGAAAGCAAGAGTACAGTCTCTACGTAACTGTACGTTATATATGTCTTATGAAATGAGCGCCTTCATGAAGAAAGAGCACCCACGTATCCATACAGACACATCGCTGAAGATGTCATGGGAACCAACCTGAAATGGTGATTTCATTGGTTCTTCATTGTAACAAAAAAACCCACATTCATGCAGCTTCTGAGTAATTCAAACCTTTCATACTTCAATATACAGCAATACTTCATGCTTCACTGTATTCAGTACATGAATGTACTCCTCAATATATGACCTTACTCTATGCCATCCTGTAACAGCATCGCTTTTATTCCTTACCATTTTCCAGGCATAGCTGACATTGTAGGCTTCTTTTCCAATTTCTCTCAGTTTGTTTACATGCCAAGACAGTGAGGAGTTCACAGGAACCATAATGATCTGGCTGCCCAGGGGAATGCTATATTGGCAGAGATAACATCCAGCATTTTATTAAACACTGAGCAAGCGCTTAAGCAAAACTCATCTACTACACATTTATAAAAATATCATATGGTATGAAGAGATTAACTGTTATCTGTCTTAGGTGAAGAAAAAGCGTAGGTATGCTGAAAACGCTCTCATGTACCACCACATTTGGAGTTAACACGCATACTCAGATTAGACAAAGGATAAAAAAACCCCAGACCGAACAGTGGAAAATCCTCCTGACATGGAAGAGAGAGATTAGAAAGAGTATCCCCTAGATCAGCTGTGGAAACCACTGCTTAGCACACCAAATGATAAACTGAAGAAAGCTGGAGGAAAAAGCAAACCAGAACTGTTGGGGGGAAGAGAGGGGAGAAATTCCATCCAAGCATCCAGATATTGTAGGAAAAGGAGCTTTAACTTATACTCTCTTAAAACGCATCTAGAAATACTCCTAGTGCCATAAGGACTGCTAATGTTTGGACTTGCACTCTGATTCCTTACCTAAGGATGTTCTGGCGCACCAGCTCAAATTTAGGAATGTTCTCATAATGGATAATATCTGTGTGGAGCGGCGGTTCAGACAGCAGGTAGGGCCTGGTAAGGGATGGGTGCATAAGAGTGTATCCTAAAAAATAAAGAGACAAACCCATACATTGAATGCATTATGACAACAGAGCCTAGGATGAATATAGGGAAAAAAAAGAATACAGTAACTACATACAGTTTTTGCAAAGGCTTAACAAATGTCAGTAAACGAGCAATATTATCATCAAAGAAGTTGCAAATGAAGAACTAGGTAAATTGCAAATGAAAGACAGCTCAAAGAACCAAGCCACAAAAAGAGTCTGGGATCAGAGGAAAAGAGCTGAACACACATACACACCAGTTTCACCTTTTACCCTACACATATAGAAAACCTCAGATGTTACACATATAGAAAATCTCTACAGCAAGCAAGCATTTCCACATCCAAGTGCCAGTACAGAAATTTCAAGTCATGAATCCACCTACAGTCCCCAGCAACTCTCAGGCAAAAGTAACCAACAACATGCAATTAATCTTTTAATAAATATTATCATTCATTACTTATAGACTATTTAGAGACATGAGAATTAAGAGTTTCCTTTTGATAGTCAATGACCTCAGTGGGACCAGAAGAGGTTATCTGAGCCAAAAAGTTACCTTTATTATCAATGAGGAAAGTGTAAGAACCCAAGGAGTCTTGATAATAGGTGACATCTTCCAGGATATATGCGAGATTAACATCTACTCCAACAATCCCTAGCAGCAGGTTTCCAAAGTAACACGGTTTACTTACAGTCATTATCAGGCCTTAGAATGAGAGAAATAACATAAAACTATCAGCAATAATATCTAGTTAGTTATTTTTAGAGGAAACAGAGCATGCGCTTTAACATTTCAGAATGTTATACAGTTAAATTTTATATAGTATTCTGTGCTGGAACATGGACAAAAATTGGCATGCCTATAAGGAAGCTGAGCAGGTTATCTGTCATGTCAGGCTGTTGTTAGCCACTCTCCCTATTTACTTAATGTCTACGTTTCTGATAGTGACCTAAGGTACATTTAATCGATTTATTAAAATACACACCACAATTAATGTTTTGGGGTTTTTGTCAGTCTACAGGTGGATGCCTTAGAGATAAGAAATGCATTTGCATGAAAAGGCAAGATAGTATTTTGTTCCTTTAACATCATTTAAGGCAATTTTAAAAATAGGAGGAGGAGGAGGGAGGAAGAGAATTTGTACTTGTAAAGCAACAATAGGGATGAATTATTGCTCATCTAATTGCGTATTTAGAATATTAAACCTCCTCTGCTTAACTAAATCCCAGTATGGCCACTGTACTGGGAACCATACCCATAATTATACAGTGTTTCGGGATGCATCTTGTGCCTGAGGTAAGAACTCTCGGTAATACCTTCTTTCTCTCACTTTCTACACCACCTCTATTTGGAAACACAGCGACTCTTTTCCCTCAAACCAATATAAAATTCATTTGCATGTATAAGCTTTTAAGTACACTTTGAAGTTTATGTAAGACAAGCCTTCTCTATTGCACCATTTCTAATCCTTCCGTTGCTCAAATTTTCCATTATGCTTGGATATGGCTTTGTGACAGAGTAACAATACAGCTTAATTACCGAGGTTAGGAAACGCAGAAAGTAGCAAGCATTCTGACTCGGAAGAGATTTGCTCGGGAATAGTCTTAAATTTGTTTGGGGTTCAACACGCAAGGCAAACGTGCAACCTAAACTCAGCAGCCCTTGAAAACTATTCTGCATAACCCTCAACTACTCTGACGTACCAGCCACGACTAAGAATATGCAAAGTCCTGAATGAAGAAATATAGGATTTGCTCAATTGTCAAAGCAATATAGTATTACCAATGTATTTCCTAACATCACTATGATGGTCACATCTCTTTACAGAGCACGAAGCAGTGCTAGAGAAATGTCAGGTGAGCTGGCCAAGAACTAGCAGGGGTAAACCCTACAACTCCGACTTTCCGAGCGTGTACACTGAGCTTTAGGATCCCAAAAGTAAAACGAGCAGCAACACTGCAACTGATGATGCTTAAGTAAGTATGAGCTCAGGCAGTGGGACCCATGGCCAGCTGTGTGTCCAGGCAGGGGAGCTCTGCCAGCGCTGTGGGAGCAGCCTTAGCCCACTCTCTACCTCCTGAACTCGCCCCCCAAGAACCCAAAAAGGATCACCCTGCAGTGCATGCTTACCCTGAGCACAAATGAAACTATCTAATTTCTGCATTTCTTACACACGTCGTCTCACACACATCCTGGTACGCTCCCAGAAGCCTCTATAGACAGCTATGCCTTCACTCTCTCCATTACTGGATGTAGTGGTGACATCAGATCAAGTTGAACACCCAGTTTTTGTTAACATGGCATCTAATTTTAAAGTAAACTGGAAGATCCATGCACCTTCCCACCACATCAGCATAAATTAGAAACTGATGGGAGAACTGGACTGCAGACATCTGCTGCATTAAGATATTCTTCGGGATGAATTCACAGTTTGTGGAAAAACTCTCAGCAGGCTTCCGCTAAATTCAGTGTATCACTCGCTCCAGACTGGCCAGGCGACCACCAGCCAGCTCAGGCTTCCTCTTTGACCCAGTGCTGAGGGCAGACCAAGCGTGCTGAAGCTACAGGAAGAGCTAAGGATAGCAAATTTTGGACAGTAATTGACAATCTCTCTTTGTGCCATTTCCTAAGCTGGGTGCCTTCCCCCTCTTACAGAGGTCTGACTGCCAGTGTCCAGCATCCCCATCTTCACAGCCCAACGGCGGGGAATGGATGCTGAGCTAGGTGCAAAGAGTCACTGCTTGGGGTGCAAAGACAGAATAAAGGGAACTCCAGCAGGAAGGATGACTCAAAAGTCATGTCCATGGCTCCACAGGAAAGGGAGGCTCAAGCTATTACAACTTTTTCTCTCTTCCACTTTGGGGACCTATGCAATCCCCTGAGTGTACCTCTAAGACCTCAAGATATATACAAGTCCTGAAATAATGAACCCTGCAATGGTGCAACATGGTGATGGCTGTCACTTCAACGTGACAAGACTGCTTCCCTCAAGTACAAAGAGTTTCTCTCCACTAATTAAACTGTGGACAGTGTACATGTACGCTTACATTAAGAACAAATTTCATCCCCAAGAATCCAACCTAAATCTATCTGCTTCATGTCTTATTACCACTTTTTTAATAATGAGACCTTCTGCAGACAAAAAAGCCTACTGGCATGAAAAGCTAGTTTTATATTTGCCTTGGGAACACACCTAAAAGCATCATCTTCGTGGTGAGGCAGTGGCACAGGTTGCCCAGAGAAGCTGTGGATGCCTTATCCCTGGAAGCGTTCAAGGCCAGGTTGGATGGGGGGCTTTAAGCAACCTGGTTTTGCGGAAGGTGTTTCTGCCCACTGCAGGGGGGTTGGAACTGGATGGGCTTTAAGGTCCCTTCCAACCAAACCATTCTATGATCTTATGAGACTACAGTATATTTGAGAATACGTACACAAAGGGAACCTAATCTCTTATGTTTTTATACCTAAATTCAATGTAAGCACTTACCGTCTCCCATTTCATCTGAGAAAGGCAGACTGAAGACTGCCTCATCGATCATCCGGTTGGGGAGGTTTGTATAGAATCGGCCAACCGTAGTTTCCAGGTTACTCAGCTGGTTTAGGACCATCATGCTTCCCTTGATCACAGGTAGGGCTGTTCGGTCAGGCACCCCGTACTTCACTGAGTTCTGCTCTGCCAGGTCTCGCAGAAAGGCCAGTTCCTTCAAACCTGTCACTCCCTCTGAAACAGAGATGCAAGAAATAGAAGGAAGGAGATAAAAGAAGCTTAATTTCCATCAAGACTTCTGTATCTTACTCCAAAGTACTGTAAATAAAAGCAAAACGATACATACACTAAACTGTAGGACTGAGTATACTACAGGCTTATTCACGCAATAAGGTAAAGTGCTAAAAGACCAGTATGGTTTTAGGAAAAGTATTCAGCTATTACAAAATTTAGTAAGATTGCCTTTCACATACCGTTGCACGGTACAAAAATTTCACATGCTGTTCACATCACCACTTTAAACAAAGATCTTTTAACAAAGACTTATGTGACCCATAAATCCACAGGACAGCTCTTTGTTCTCCACCGGTGGCTAGTCCACATAAAGGACCAGAAGCATATTATACACCCTTGGAGATAATAGGCTTTGTTCTTTAGCTTAAACATTAAAGTTTCACATTTTACACAAGTCCCAGGCTCAATTCCTGCAGACAAATCAAAGACTTTTGTATGTATTAGGTCTCAAACGAGTATTTAAATTTACAGTCAAATGACACATTAGCTTAAGCATTAGTTTCCTTGGCTAGAATCCGTGTGCAATTTTTAGTAATATAACATACAGCCTTCTTACTGAAAATGCTTTGTTGGAAAAAGCACAGGATGCCAAACTACTGTGTGCACCATCTTCCGATTTAACTTGACTCTTAAACTGGGTCCTAAATTATCAAGGCATTTCAGATTACGTTTGGTGTTACATTCATGCTCCTCGGCTAATGATTGAAACAGAAGTCACATATACCCTCATTTTACAGCACCGGGAAACACGAGCAGCGTCAGGAAGGTTTACAGTTGCAATAGTTAGCAAATTTAATTCAGTCTGGTTTCCACCAGACAATTCAGGCAACAATCCTTTATATCCTGAGCAGCTGCACTGTGATATATAAGCATACAGTGGCACACAGTTTTATATACCAAGGAAGTAACATCTGGATGCAGCCTCTGGATTACAGGGGCCAAAATCCATTCACAAACTGCTCCCAATAAGGCTTGGAGTTGCATTTGAATGAAGAGCTGTATGAATGAATATGAATGCATAGCTGTAGGATGAAAGGGAATTTTGATCCGCTGGTAATACAAAAACATTTCTCACCATTCATAAGCGCGTAAGTAAGAATCATTACTGAGTTATTGAGGAAACTATTTTCTTCATTGATAGCACGTAGGGTAGCTTTTTTATCTTCTTCTGAGGAATCTTTTGATGTAATCCCAGCCGAGAGGTAAATTATGACCATATCGGTATCTAAAAAGAATTACATATATATAGCAGAAAGTGCATTAGATTTTTAACTTGGAAAAGTCGTGTGGTAAGAGCCCTTACATCTGCTTACAACCATATATTGCCAACAGCTTCCCTTGTGAGATTCACAGGAATCTACAGTGGATAAACACACTGCAGTCTTACGAATGACATAATTCGCCATTAAACTTCCATCCACAGCATTTAACAGACATCTGTTTGATTCGGTGCCTTGTTTCTCCTGAGCAGACCTCATAGGCACCTTCTGGCACAGCTGCAACCAGGCAGGAGCGTGTGAGACCAGCGTGAAGGTGCAGAAGCTGCTCCACGTCCATGGAGAGGGCTTAACAAAAGCAAAAAACCTGCAGGTTTTGTCTCCTGACCCACTGTTCTTCTCCCCTCCTGCAATTCTACAGAGCAGAGCTGCGCTGCAGCCCAAGGGAGCATCTGATTGTATTTCCTACATGAAAAGTGCACGGTGCTTTCCCAGCCGTTGCTGCTGCAAGAGCTGTGCAGGGGGCTTGGCATCGCTGTCGCTGCTGATCACGGGGCCCTCCTCATCCTCCTGTCCACTCAGGTTTGGCCATGCGATCAGTCCCTGCTGTAGCACAGTGGCGGGCACCCCAACAGTTGTACATAAGAAACACAAAATCCCTGTAAAAGACCTTTTCATCCACCGCCCCTCCTTCGTGCCTGCGTTAGCACCGCTGCAACTCCCTCCATGGCTTGCAGGGCGATAGCTGGAGGATGCTGAGGGATGAAAGGCACCTGATCCTTTCCCACGGCGTAGGTTAGAGCGGAATGCTTGAGAAAGGTGACACGGCACATCGCCGTTCGTCGTCGGCTCATTTCGCATGGACTTGAACACGTTTTTCAAGCTGAGTATGTTCTTGGCCAAAGGCCTGCCTCAAAGCCTTTGAACGCATAAATTCAAATCACTGCTTACACACTAACTTGTTTCACCATACTATATCTCGGTACTAAAAGTGGTTTATGCGTATAATTAAGATACTTGTAGGGATCATAGACCACCATATAATCTGAAGCACATGAGGTTAGCTGCTTATACATCAACTTTGTTGCCTCATCTGGGTTTTTTTTGTGGGTTTGCTGTGTTTCCTGTGTTTTTGTAAGTAAGTATGAATGCTTTGACTTGTACGTTTTGTCATGATGACTTGAAAAGAATTTCCGCTAGAATTGGCTTTTGATACAAACAAGTAAGAGGCACTGTTAATTTTGGGGGAATTTCAGCCCCTTCCCTCGCCGCCCCTTCCTATAGCATAGCTATTATATAGTGCAGCCATGCACGATGCTGCAGTCTAAAAGGTTTGCCGGCAGGAGTAACATAAGACGGTCCTCAGTCTGCATCAGGGACCAGTGCTAAACAGGGCATCTTATCATTCAACTGCTGAGCATCCTACGCTATTTGATACGCTACACTTCTGATAGCTGGAAAAGGCCCTTACATTCAGAGAACAATTACTGCATTTCTCTCTCTCTAGTGTGTGCGTGTATATAATATATGTAACTACACTGTTTAAAAAAAAAAAAAAAAAAAATACACCCCCCCCAACCTGTTTACCCAGAGTTTTCAGGGAATGTTGGTACTCTGTAGCAGAGCATTTTCTTACACTTTGGGATGACGGTCTGCTGAGCAAGACTGCAACAGAACGGTCATAAGGCAGGAAATTCAGGCATGTTCAATGGCACAATTCTTCCATCTCATACCAGCAGTTCCCTTCTAACTTTTCCAGTGCGAATTTGGGAGCGAGGCCGTATCTCAATAGCTTCCCCGACACACCCACACATTGTTCTCCAGGAACAGGATGTTAGAAAGTTAACAGTGAAATGAATGATAGTTTTTTCTAGGTTTATTTTTCTTTTTAAAAAAAGATGGAAAGATTATTTACAAGAAAATGAGACATGCTTTATAAACATCCTCTTCTCAAACCTATTGTGTCTCACACCCTAATTCTGAAATTTGCGATATACACATCAGGTCTTCAAAATCTTTCGCACTTAGAGAAAACCTAAATTCAAAGCATTTGCCTTTTCTTTTAACTTTCTGTACTTGTGCCCCAAAATAACTGTTTGGTATGAAACCTAGTGAAAGTATGTGCTTTCACATTAACGAAGACTATGCCAAAACCTTCTAATCCTAATATACAAACAGTGCCAGACATAAAAGATACGTAGGAGGATGCTGCAAGACTCTACAGTTGATGTTCTTGGAATAACTACTGATGACTAATGCGTCTTATCCCAGCCAGCTTCAGCAGCACTGAAGTTTTTTACTTTTTTATTTTCTGGAAAGTTGCATCCCTTTCATCATTTTGCCAAGGGATGGTAAAAACCCACCCTTGAGAACTCTATCTTTCAGCTAAGCAGCATACAGTCAGATAAATGTTTCACTCTATCTGTGGCCTAAAGTTCAGAAGTTGGCTGAACCTTTAATAGCAAAAGCACCATTTTATAAATTGAAGGAAAGTCACATGAAGTAGGAGCACATTTCCTCAGTCTTTCCAAAGCACTCTCATTTCTGGATTTTTCTTTTTCGCTTGCTTCTGTTCTGAACAGCATCTGAGCTGATGCCCTTCAGGACACTGAAGGATTTGTACTCACTGGAGCCGGCGCAGGACCACGCTATGAGATCTGCATTACATAAATTGAGTAAACCGATAGAGACTGGTCTGCTTTCTCCACCCTGCAGCAGCATTGGCAATGTTACTCAATTCCAACGAGCACTCAGAGCACAGGTTCAAGAATTTGCCTTCCACGGCTTCCTGGCAAGCAAACGTGCCACTCAATTTCATATCCATCTTTTCCGCATCTTTCACCATATCCTCGTGACAAAAAACACACAGAAAACCCCCAGTCTCAGGAATGGGAAGGAGAAAGCCCATAATGCATACATCAAAATTCAGGAGGATATTCTTAAATGATGGAAAATTTACCCAGGCCAACCTCACGTTCCATAAAGTATCACCCATAATTGGTGTTCTCAAAAAACCCTTTTCCCCGAGAAGCAAGGGCCACTTCTGCAGGATTCCAGTTAGGCACATTACCATTATTTTAGCAATAATTAAATGAACCTGCAGCAACAGCAATTTTCATCGAAAAGACCCCTGCCCACATACGCATTTGGGAAATAATTCAGTTATCGGACAATTCAATCCTGCAATTTCATATTATAGTTCAAAAGAAAGGAAAGTCAGCAAGTGAAATAAATTAAAACGGAATGGCCACATTCAACAGTCACTCATGCAGATTCCAGATCAAATAAATGCTACTTAATAAAAATGTGCTTTCTCCCCCATCTTTTCTTTTTTTAATCTTCAAGACACTACACTCCGTTGGCCTCTGTCAAAGTGAGAACCTGAAATCAGAAAACATTTGCAAGCCTCAGAAATAATCAGGATTGCACAACAAGAGACTTACTTCCTTGGAGTTTTGTGCCATTGTTTGTATTTCGTATCAGCTGGAAAGCCTTTTGAAATCCCAGTGCATGCTGTGTGGAGCTGTCAGATGACTTTATACTGCTAACGAAGGTGGACATCTTCCTTTTTGTCTCACTAGTGGCAGGAGACAGAAACGTCTTATAGCACTGATCCAGCGAGCAGGTTCTTACTGCGTCTGCCACGGTTAACACAGAGATCTTGAAAGAGAAGAAACTATATTGGATTACCTTACCATTTATAATTCTTTATGCACCGATATAGAAAACACAATGATAAGCCAACTGAAGATATTCCGTGGATTTAAAACTCAATTGTTAAAAAAGAAATGCTCGAGGCATAAATCCATCAAATTTGAAAAGGATTAGACTTATGGTGATTTCAAGAAAAAGAGACTTCAGTCTTTGTTTCTCAGACGAAGTCAGCTTCACTCTGCTCGTACATAATAGTTAATACACTGCTCTGGGCAGAAGCCTAAATGAACTACAGATAACTCAAACCAAAATCAGCAGAGAGTGTTTTCAGGAAAGCCTTGAGTGCCTATAGAAAAGTGGAGTGCTTACAGAAAATGAAAAACAACCCCAAACCAAACCTCTAAGAAGTCTTCAGAGGCAAAGCATTATGTTGTTTTAACATTTCAGTCAAAGCAAGCCAAATCTACCATCAAATTTTAGGCTGTAAATAAGTTAAGGCATGTAGTGGTAGCATTTGCATTAATATACACATAACATACCAGTCTTATTAAATGAGTGGCATACTTTATTATAAATTACAACTGATGCAAGACAGTCTCAGAATTAAGCAGTAATTATATACCCGTATAACAGGTTTCATAACCACTGAGCTACTGACCAAGTAATACGTGTCTTAAATGTATCTTCCTCATTATAGGTCTATATTAAGACAAACACTTTTGACACTTAAATTTAAGTACTATTAATTCTGCTTAACTATAAGCATTATTTTAGAGTATTAAAACTCTCTAAAAGCACAGAAGTTAGAAGTGTTTTTCCCATACTATTAATGAGAAGACTTAAGGCAAAGATTATAATCAGTTGTTCTTCAACTTGATTTGACTGAAACTCCCTTCCTACTGGGAAAAAAAAAAAAGCCAAAACAAACCCAAGCAGAAAGAATGATCGAGGTCCCGCTAGCAGAGAATTACTAAAAGTAAAGACCAAACTGGGGATGGCTTGTGCTCCTACAGAAGCACCTTATGGGTCCCTGGTTGTAATCTGTACTTAAAAAAATTACGGGTTAAGTGACTTTCTCATTGCCAAGTAGAGCATCTGTGGCAGAGCAGGAAATAAAATCCACATTTCTTGGCTCTTTGCTTTATCCTTTTCTTGCTGGTATCACTGTTGTCTGGGAATCTTCCAAACACTAATTACATTTCAGCTCACCCCAGTATCGCGGCAGAACAAATCATTTCCATTTTCACAAGCAAAAAAGACAGTCTCAGAGGTAAGATGTGTTACTCAAAGCAATCTAGTACTTCAGAAGTGATCAGGCTCAGAGCATGGTTCTCCTAACTGCACACCATATCACACTGCTGACCATCACCTAAAAATCTCTGCCAAGATGAAGTATTCTTTAAAGATTATTCAGAAGCAAAGACTTTGCCTTAGATCAGTGCTTTTCACTTTTTTCCCCAGCCCGTGGATCCCCAAATGTCTCCCTTGCAGTAATACAGGCTTCTAAAAGTGAGTGAAAGTCTTCATCACCCATTAGAGGTAGACCACAGATCCCCTTGAGTCCATGGACCACCAGTTACAAACACCACTTTGGATTAAAACTGAAAACACTAAGCATGGTCGAAACCAATGAAAATATCCTCATTGCTTGGAGAAAGCTTACCTTATCGTGTTCATCTATAGAGCTCAGAATAACCTGAGCAGCATCTTTGGCAATCTGAAGCTGTGTCTCTGTGACTGAAGCCCCATGGTCCACAATGACAACGATGTGCTTGGACTGAGGTCGAACAGTAGAAACATAGACAGGTCTGAAGAAGAACAAAATCCAATTCACTCTCATGAGTCATCTTGTAATTTCTACTCAAACATTTACGAGTGAAAATAGTCAATAATTAAAAAAAACAACCACCCACCCCATGAAGAAACAATGAGTTATAACAGGAATTTTTGCCTTTACGAAAACTTCCATTAGGAAAGACCAGCTGAGAATCTGAACATACAGAAAAGGCCTTCGCTTTCACTCTCTTCCTGATTTTTTTAACCCAAATCAGGTGTCAGAGCCTTCTCCCTCTGTCACAGCAACCACTTCCATCTAGGAATGAACAATTTTGCTGACGCAGCAGCAGCGTTTGGGATTACTGTTTGCAGCAGCTCACATCAAGTTTTGGATTAAGCACCGACAAGCAAGAAATGCCTCATGACACATGTTGGGTGCTGGGCACCTTACTCACATGGAAAAGAAAGTGCAATAGGGGGTATTTGCTGGTTACATGACAAGTAAAAACCTGTGCAGCTGTGCAGAGTTGCGTTAGCATAGGGTGCTTGGTTTATTGTAGTAAGGGAGGGCTTCTGGCCAAGAAAGGGTTTTCTCTTGGTGCCCTGGAATCCATTTCACACGGGTCGTGCTCCACAACCCCTTGGGTCTGCGCAGTTTTAAACCCCATGGCCAGTCTGAGTTAACTCCAGCGGAGGCTCTCGGTGCTGCCATTCGCCTGTTTTGCGCTAACATCAAAAAACATATTCTCAGTGAAGCGGTGCTCAGATCCAGTTCAGTGTTGTGCGAGATGTGTGAAAGATTTCACAAGCTCTCGCGCCAAGGTTTCAACCTGGAACAAATTAGGAAGATCTTCGGCAAGGAGGAAGGATAAAAAAAAAAAACCAACCAAAGACAGGACTCTCTTCCTTCTTTAGTCCAGACCCGAAACTAGTTAGAGTCAAGTGTGAGTTTGAGAATCTAAATTTTATTATATCAAAGGCAGCCACAGAAATCTTATTAAGAGTAAAGGAAATGCAGAAGACTTTAAACGAAGCGCTGCGATAAACAACTGGCACAAATCAGTTCTTAATTGTAGAACAGCCTGCAGGTCTATACTGGTATTAATACCTAGAACTTAAATAGGGCCTTTGATCTTCAAAGCACTTAAGTATTAACTGATTAATCCATCCAAACTACCCTCTGAAGTAAATATTAGCAAAAAGATATCCCTTATTTAGCCACGGAGAAACTGTGACCCAGACTAAGTGATCTGGATGAAATCACCAATGGTTTTAGTGTCAAAATTCTGATCAAGACTGGGGTACCACCAGCTCTCACGTCTTCAGACTGCGCCTTTCCAAGATCACAGAAAGCCCAGATGCTTCATGCTTTGATGACACAGAGAAGATAACACCTGTAAACATCTGATTGCTCAACACTGACAGGTAACCAAAACACTTCTTAGTCTCTGTGCACTCAGCTACATGGAAACGTACCTGGATGTGCCGATACTTCCTCCGCATACATTGATTAACTGGTTCAATTAGCTCATGCGTGACCAGAGATACTAAAGCCACTGCACCCTTGAATCTTTATCAGTCCCACAGTACTGACAGCAAAAGGTAGGGAAAAAATACTGTGCTGCAACTGCTTTGCTTCAGAAAAGTTGTGGCTGCCCCATCCCTGGAAGTGCCCAAGGCCAGGCTGGATGGGGCTTTGAGCAACCTGGTCTGGTGGGAGGTGTCCCTGCCCGTGAAAGGGGAGTTGGAACGAGATGGTCTTTAAGGTCCCTTCCAACCCAAACCATTCTATGAGTTTATGATTCATGCCTAAAGAATAGAAATACTCTCCTGTGCAGGAAAACCCTGTCACCATTTGATCTTTTTTCTAGTTTTTTTTAGTAGAAAATGAAAGTTTCCACTATTGCTGCTCCCCTACTATTGACGATGTGCCACTTGAATCTTGGGTAGAGATTGGAAAAATGCTCCTACCTATGCCCCTTCCCATCTCTCATCCTTCCACGCCCTCCAAAAAGCGATGCACCTACCAAATCAGTAGAATACGCGTTTGCTACTTTCTTAACAGGGGTCAAGTATGAGACAAATCTAAGTTAAATTTTGCCTATGGACTGACCTACAATTAAGAAGGTACTGCTATTTACAGCTTATTTGATTTTGGAGAGGTGAGGAACCTGTAAGTAATTTTATTTTGCTTCGAAGTTTCTTAAAAGTGAAAACTGGTGCTTTAAAAAACAAACCTAAGAAAACCCAAGGGACTCCATTAAAAGTTACTCATGAATGTTGTCGTCTTGGCAAAGTGTAAGGCTGAAATGAAATCAGTACTTGAGGAATCCAATTTTAGTGCTTTGCCCAGTAAACTGTGAGGAGACAAGTCATACCTGCTGCGGTGTTCATAGCTGCCTTTGCATCGGAACTTGTGGGCTGGGAAAACGGTGAAAATGCCTTCTTCTGAGCTGAAATACTGCCATTTAATTCCTGGGTTAGACTTCAGATTATCAGCAAGAACTGAAGGTTGAAGAGGAAAAATGAAAAATGAAGTAGAGTTACAAAGGGAGGTCAAACCTGGAGGTATGTTTATTCAAGGCCTCTCTCGTATGTGCTTGGAGAATAATAACCAGGGTCCCAACACGAAATATAAGGAGCTCTATTTGAGGATTGGTAGAGCTTCACGTCTGATTTGCAAACAGTTAAAGTCTTTTGGAAACTAACACTGGATTTGACAGATTTTGTTTAATATACGATGACAATTCCTGAATCTCTGAAGCATAACTGGGTCTCAAGAAGCCAAGGCAGGAGCAAGGAAGGAAGAGACTAAGGCAATGATATATAATGTGTATACATACATACATTTACATGTAATGATAAATACACTGTCTACATAGTTTTCATAAAGAGAAAAACCCTAATGTTAAAAAAATCATGAGTTCTTTATACTGAAATAACTCAAAAATATTAATTAGGTTTGCTGCTTACAGCTCTGTAACCCAATCTGTTAACATTACTTATTCTGCCATCTGTTTAAAAATGTCTACATGAACATTTAGCAAAAATAGTTTTACATGCAAATGTGGGTCAAGGAAAAACTCGCTGTACAGAAATTGTTAAAAAGGTTAAAAAAAAAAAAGGGAGAAACTTTCCTCTTTGTTCATCATGCTCTCCTGTGTAAGGGTAGACAAGTACAGCTCCCACACTTGGGACTCAAGAATTTCTCCAAGTTTCTCATTATCCCTGTGCCTTAATTAACAAGGATGTGGGCCCCTCAAGTACTGCTTGTTAGGAGAAAAAGCCACTTTTCAGGGAAAACACAGCACCTTCCCTCAAAGGGTTATGCAGTGGCCACACTCTCCAAGTACCAGGCGATGGGTGGTGGCTCCATGCTGGTTCCACCCATCCTCACCATGAGCATCTCCACCAAGTTCCCGTTTTCAAGATCATAAAATCCAGAAAGAATGATAACAGTTCTCAGCACCTACATCGCAACTTTCCTCCAAGTCTCTCAGAAACAATTCAGTGGCAGGTGATTATTAGTTACTCGTTGCACGGACAAGAAGTGAAGAACAGAGAAGGTAAATGACATGTTCCCAAGTCGTGAAGTCAAGCAGGAACTGAGCTCAGGATATAACCAGAGGGTACAGATCTCAAACTCTCCTGTTGTTTATAGGCCACGTTCATTCTCTGTAAAATGTGCTTGCTTCCTTATTAAAATAATCTCTAAGGAAACACTACTTAACGTGAACAATAAAAGCAATTCAAAAGCTACAGCTTAGCGATATTAACAGAACTGACTACATTAGTAAAAACACAAACCACCACCAAAACCAACAACCAAATAAAGCAGCTACCCCAGGGCCGAGACCGTCTGCACTAATAACTTATAAAGCTATTTAATACACCAAGTTAAACAAACAGAGTGTACAGATACTGCGGAAATCCCGAGCACTCAGAGCTCAGGTGGGGACAATCATGTTTCAATCACCCGAGGCAGAGGCGGCACTGGGATTTCTGCGATGGAAACGTCCGAGCTGCCACCCGGAGCACGCACCTCGGCTGCTCTCCCTGCAAGCCTGGAGAGATGAAGGGACCAGCCCGCATCCCAGGCAATCGCCAGCTTTGCCACTAATGCCGGTGACATTAGGTAGCCGTAGGTTTGCTGAGTCCCTTAAACCAAGAGGAAAAGTGCTCCCAGGAGAGAGGGAAGAGAAAGCCATTAGCATGGGAGGCACAAACCCTCTCACCACCACCGCAGAAACAGGATTATATTGCACTCGGGGCAAATCATCGTCTCCACTTGCAGCAAGCTGAAAATAAGACTTGAAGGTTTGAATTCTTTAGTTTTTACGTAACAGTTAAAATGGATCATATCAGCTTAAAATGCATTTAAAACAAAAAGGGGGGGAAAAAGTATTTCCTTGCCATTTTGTTTCTCCTTTGGTGTTCTCCGATTACAAAACTAGCCAGAACTGGCAGAGGAGAGCTCTGATTTACAGTGCTTCACCTTTTGCTGAGCATTTACTTTTGGCATTTCCCCTAGGACTGACACTGAAAACAGGCCAGACAGTTTCATCTCCAGGATCTCATTCATTATCAAATATGCCAATATTTGGGTTGGAAATCACTGCAGGGCACATTTCAAAGCTTAACCAGACATTCTACAACAAAATATCCGCAAAGAGTACGGTTTAAGTTCAACATCCTTAACAGTTTAGCACTTCCTCAAATTTCCCAGACTGGCTGTGGTCACAATGTTCTCTCCACATTCAGCTCAGCATAATTGCCCTGTAAAACCCACTATCTTGGGGTTTTTTTTTCCCCCCTTTTTGCCACAGTTTTTTATATTTCCGCAGTGCCTAGAAGTCGCAGTGGAAGTCCTGGCTGTACCCTGCAGGGCTCTGTACACAGATGCAGCTTTGCACATTCATGGCTTCAAAGAATTAGGTGCCTCAATGGACCAAGGAAGAAACAAGACATGAAATGGTTGATGAAGGTTTTCCCAGTGCGTTAATGACTGGGTTGGGAACCAGAACTACACTCTGCTCACACCTCTTTCTCATCTTTCTCCAAAAAATACCAACTCAACTCCAACAAAGATGCCAAAGCTTGTTTCTCCCTCTCCCCTCCCACACCAGCCTGGTGATGCTCCTGGGAGCAGGAATCTTTTGGCTCAGGAATTTTCACACTTTCAAAGAAAGCACCCATGATCTTGCAATGAAACATCAAACAAATTTGTGAATATTGTTTGTTTCACTCAAGTTCCGCCTAAATTTCTTTCCATTACTTGTTGTTTTTTTCTTTTTCACACCTGACACGATACCAGTTTAGCAGCACCATTTCTGATTTGTACCAAGAGCAGGTTACTTTGGTCACGGACAACGGTTTCTGTGTAGCAGGGACACAGAGCAATCTGAAATTTTAATATTGCCAAATTTAGGTACCATGGAAAACTTTAGGCAAAAATCAGTTTTAATTAAAACCAAAATAAACCAAACCGAGTAACAGCACTGGTGCTCACAGCCCACAGAAGCTCTCCCGCCCAGGAGCACGCTGCATGGCCACAGCTATGGGAATCCAGGGAAGTATCTGACAACCCTTTATTAAGCTCCAAAGAGAAAGTTGGGAAAAAATCCTTTAAAAGTATCAAAACCTTTGGAAGGAGTCGGGGGAGAAAAAAGAAAATCATAACTATTTAAAAACATTTTTTTTAAAGAACACTGTCTTTCAGCAGTGTATTATGATCAATATTATCCATTCTAGTGCAATACAAAAAACTGAGGAAAAGCTAAATCAATGACACTTTGACATAAATAAGGTCACCAAAGTCCTGGCACACCACCACTGTGCAGCAGAGCCCATGGGATGTGCAGGTTATTCCTGGTTTCCCTGATGCCCAGGTGCCAGAGGAGAACCTGACAGCTGGATCATGCAGGGGGTATATTGCAGCAAGTTAGCAAATCACTCCTAAATTTTTGTAGCTATTTGTTTAGGTGCAGGCATGGAGTACCTCCAGAAGAGACTGTAATGCACACCGAGTGCTTCTTTTGGACACTGGAGTTTTCGACGAGACCACTACGGCTGAACTGGTGGTTCACATGATTGCACTGCCTTGCAGGCAGGGAGGGACAGGAGACTATTGAACGTTTAAATCCTTCTTCTTATGTCTAGCCACCAGGATTTCACAGTTCTCGGGGTAAAATATGGCAATTGTTTTCTTCTGTATAAAGAGGCTGAATTTCTGGTATTTAAGTTTTTGTTATGGGTTACAAAACTCGAAAAATGTATTTCAAATTAGATGTGTGAATATGCAGTTGAAGCCTGGATGAAATAACTTGTCCAGTTTAATTTCACCAACAGCATTAAAATAAAGCAGTCATAATTAAAAGGGTGGGTTTTTTTTTAATCGTCGCTATATCAAAGATAAACTTCTCATTCCCACAAGGCCACGATTTGTATTTATTTCCCCATGAGACTATCTGGATTTAAAAGTGTTCATTTTTCCCATAAAACAATTGGTTTCGAACTTCAAACAAACTCCTCACAGCCTCGGTGCCTCTCTCCCCTGCTCCTCCTTTTCACAAAGTTCTGATCATGTTTTCCTTCAGCTAGTAAGTTAGTTCAATAATGCCTTCCCCAGGGACGACCCAATTTATCGTAACTCTTTGCTTTCTTTTTGGTTCTCCCAGCAGAGAAACCATGGCTTTTTCTATTTACATACTTTTTTCTCTTTAAGCGCACCTTATTTTCCATCCACCAAAGCTGTAAGAACGCCCTGCAGGTATTTCCTGGTGTCGTGGTCCCTGCCAGCACACCCAGCAGATGCTCTCTTTTAGCCTAACCTCACTTACCCCAAACTTTCCACTCCCTGAGTTGCTTGCCTCTACTTTACTCTCACCTCCTCCTTCCAGCAAAGCCAGCCTCGGGACAGGTTACACAATCAAAAGACCCCAACAAAACCCACACTGTAAGAGGAGTTGCCTGCCTCACCTATGGCTAGAGGCTAAATTTGTCAAAATGACACCCTTGGCAGCCCCGGCAGAAATGTGTGCAGGGCATCTCATCGGTACTTTCTAAGCTCCTTATGTTTGACGTGTGGTTCCCATTTTAACTCAAAAATAATCTACTTTTTTCACTTTCTGGTCAGGTTCAAGTGATTTTTTGCAAGTATGAGAAGGTACCCATCTCCCTGTTCTAATACAAAGTATTTTGTATTACTGAGTACAAGTAACGATTTTGTTTTCCTAAAGTGAGCATCCCCACTAAATAAAGACCCAGCCTTGACATCACACTACTTGGAGGAAGCCAAGAGTCCAAATATTATAAATGCAGAAATCTCCGTGGAATCCCTTAATTCCAGGCACAGACTGGGGATACAAATGGCCAACTGGGAGCTGCCCATGAGCTGGCGTTGCCAAGTCACTCCAAAACCTCTGTCCCCTCCACTTACACTGCAGCACTATCAGACCCCAAATTCTGCTGCAGACAGAAAAAGCTGGAAAGTATTAACATGAGCGTATTTGAAATAATCATTCTTCCTAATTATAAATATCTCACAAGGCAAAAAAGGACTTTTAGAAAGAAAGCCCTATGTGATAGAGTTTATAAAACTTCAAAGGGAAAGCGATATGATAACACTTAGCACTTCTAGATACCACTTTACATCTTCAAAGCACAGTCAAATCATTAACTAATTAATCTTCAAAGAACAGCATAAACAGTCAGTGAAAAAAAAAGGGAACTACTGAACATAATTGCTCATTATAAAAGAGTTTCTTACAGTCCTCTTCTTTAGCATTACATTTATTGAGCTGCAGACCTCACGGTTCTCACCCCGCAAAACCAAAAAAAAAAAAAACACCAGAAGTTTCATTTTCTGTGCAACACACATACTGCAGTTCTTCTCTGACAAGTACTTCCACTAAAAATAATCATCATGAAGATACTTCAGTGTTCCCCAGAAACAACAGCAGAAAGCGAATGTATTTTATTTTACAAGTAAAGATGTTCTCTAACTCTCCAGACTTACAAATCCGATCCAGGATTTTCCCGAGTCAAACTGTATTCTGGCTTATGCATTTTCACCAGAAATAAAAGGCTCCGCAGCTCGAACCCAATTAAAATTCTGCTGATAGCATGAGCTAGGATGGAGCCCAGCTCCCTCTTTGGGAGCTCTTTTGACTCTGAAGGGGAAAGAAGTAAAAAAAACTTTTCATTTTAAGGAATAAGCCTAGCTTCCTTGATGAAAAGGATTGGAAGGGAGGTATTAACTCTTCTGCTCAAATATCTCCCAATTATTTTAACTCATCTGAACTAGCAGTTTAAAGTATAGCAATATAAGAAACATGACGAAGGCACTCCACATTTTAAACCATCAACAGCTTGAATAAGGCACAGACAAGAATTACTGACCGACTTGGTACCATCTCTGCCTAGTGCTGGGATAGAGCACTCTGCTAAAGCTGCCTGACTTGAAACAGACATTTCGGCGCTTTGAAGGATGAGAAGTAGGAAGATTTACTGACCCCCTGTTTATTCAAAAAGAAAAAAAAAAAAAAGGAGTCTGATAACATAATGCACTGGGCAAGATTTTGTCATCTAATAAATAAAGGACTATTCATACTAGTGAGGACAGAACTCTCAATCTGACTAACCGAAGCCTGTGATTCCATCTGAAGAATAAAGACTCTCTCCTTATCTATTTTGTAGTAATGGCTAAAAGCAATCCAAATGGAAAACTCAAGCCAAGATAAAACTAAACCTTTTCAAGACATTAAAAGAAAAAAAAAAAAGTCCCCTAGCATCAAGGAAAAAAGCGGCCAAAGCATTATTTTTTAAGGGTTGAAAAAAAGAGAAGTACATTTCTTTCTTTTTTCTTCCTCCCTTCCCCAAGATTAATGTTTATTTTCTCTTCATATTACAAAAATCCAACAGAACTCTGCAAAAAAAAAAAAAAGTTCTTTACTTCTGAAAGCTTCACGAGCTACACTTACCCTTCGTAACACGTTGTTCAGACTAGAAGGTGATTGTTGTCTGTGACGAGGGCTCTCCCAGGCTCTGCTCCTCTGGCTTGCCCAGAGTCCTACACCGTGCACGGCGCAGGCCAAGACTAATATTTAAAGAGTTGAGATTGAGGCTGAACATAGCAGATTTCAGATTTATGTTTTGCTGAGAGCTTTTTAGAGACTGAATTATTTAGACTGCAAAACTCACGCAGGAAAAGAGAGACATGGGGGTTTTTTTGTTTTTTTTTTTTTTTTTTGTTGTTGTTTGTTTGTTTGTTTGTTTTGGGTTTTTTTATATTAAGAATTAAATGATCAATCCATTTGGGAAGACAACCTGGCTGATGGAGAAGCCAGGCTGGTTTTGGAAACTGTGGGGAAACTAAAGAAGAGTACAGGAGCTCCTGCATCTGGGCTGGAGGAGCAGAGGGGCTTCCAAACCCCTTCTCTAGGATGTTGATGTGCTTGGGGTCCTCTCCAACGCGCTGCATCCAGCGGGAAAGAGAGTATGACATGATTTTTGGGAAGTCGTGGCTTCCCATCCTGCCTCTAAGTCTAAACAAGCAAAGCAAGGCAGGAGAGAAAAACCATGATCAAAATACCCAGATGTACCAACAACTCTCAGGCTTTTTAGACCAGAAAAATAATTCAGGCAGAGGTAGAGTCTGAATCCGAAGTGCAACAGATATTCCTCACTAGCTCTATGTGAGGACACTTACAAAAGACCTAAGAAAAATATGAGATTAGAGGAACTATTTCCTTGTTTGATCTTTGCCCTCTTTCAAAGGCAGTTTTACTTTAGAGTAATGAATACACACATGTAGATTTATTGAGAAACAAGTCCTGTGCAAAGTGCTCTGCCCTAAGTGCATCCTCTAAGGCAAGCAGTTTCACAGAACTAGGTCACTGCAGAAATAAGACAAAATTAAGAGTTTTGAGAGACAGATGGCACTAAGTAAGTACTTTTAAAAACCATTTCTAACCTGACAGCCATTTTCACAGCTGGTGCACTGACAGCACTCTCTCCTTGCGACCAAAACTGCGTCCTGGTCTGTTCATATCCCCAGTCTGTCAGAAGCCAACTATCATCTTCGGCCATGAATTCCTTTGGGCAGAGACTGCTTTTTTGGCACAACAGGTCATGGCCCATGACTATATCGGCGAGAGCTACAGATACCACCAACACAATACTCTCCAGCCGCAAAACAAACACCCAGCCTCCTGCCCATAAGCTTCCCACATCCAGTTTATTCCAAACCCCAAATACTTCTGCAGTGATACAGGGACACTGCTTTGGACGTGGGCGATGTCCAGCTCCACAGGAACATTATTTTGCTCGACCCTCCTGGCAGCAACGCTGCCCTGAAGCCACACCAGTCTCCTCTTCTGTGGTCGGGGTGGTGGAGCTCATGTGGTTTAGATGTTCTCAACTTTAGACTTTTCTCAAATAAACCTGTTTCCATCTCATTTTTCTGCATCAATCCACTCT
>NW_009614488.1:11791-16766 GCF_000690535.1 Cariama cristata | reverse complement strand
CATTCCATTTCTCTCTTACAGGCGTTTTCTCACTAATTAGAAAACTCCCCCCGAATGCTGCGTTTCTGAGAGCTGCTAACAGGAAAGCCGGAGGAGACTCTGCTGTCAATAAATCCTGAAGCACTTCCCTGCTCTTACTATCACTCCAATTCCCTCTTCTCTTCTGCTGCCCTTTTCTGCCAGTGCCTGTTTTTGAAGATACTCCTTTCATCAGGAAGCTTTCAAGCCGGAGGCAAGGAAAGAGGAGACACTTGAGTTTTACTGTCGAGCCAGGACAGCAAGAAGCTTGAACATACCCTCACTTTGTTGCTGTGAGAATTCAAGACAGAAATTTAAAAAATGTTTAAGGGAAACTATAGCTTATTTGTTTTCCATCATTCAAGAAGAAGGAATATTTCTTTAATGCTTTTTTCACATCCATCTTCTGCAGTAGAAAAAAAAATTTTTTTTTACTTAAATAAAAAAAATGGATTCATTCAATGCTTTGCTTTTATAACAGCTCCTGAAAACTTGCTTTCAAAAATTATTTTGATTAATCAACAACCGCATGTGATTTTAAACATTATTTTAATATGAATAAGTTGTTTGCTTGTTTTGTTTTTTTTTAATAAAGAGATAGCTTATGAGTAAAAGTCCAGAGAATCATAGTAAGTGAACAAAGACTGCCTGTCTTTAGGATGGAAAACACTGCACAAATTATGGTGATGAGATGTACATCAGGAAATTAGCTTGTCTGGCCAGCACCTGCATTCAAGATGTGCTACACAGCAGATGGGATGGAAAGGAACCTACGGGGACTGTTCGTTTTGCTTTTGGTTTTTACTTTTTGGTTTTAGATTTCATTGGAAATCCAGAAAGCGAAGCTATAAGGGACACAGTAAGAGAGGCTAGAAAGAAATTTGGGGTTCTTTCATCCTCTTTGTTGCAAGATATGCAAATGCTCTGTGCATGATGAGGGTGGAACGGCAGGTCTGCCACTTTAACAGTCAAGTTAAAAAAAAAATAAATCAGTATTTTACTCCAAAAGACACATGAAAATTTTAAAAAAAAACCCAGTAAACTTATCCCAAGTCTGCATTACTTGTCCAAAAACCCAACACGCACTCCGCCCCGCAAAAAAACACCCAAAACAAAAAAAAAACCACCCCAAACTTATGCTAAATGAAATCCACAATCAAAGTCTATAGTGTTCTCTAATTTACAACACTAAGTCATCATAAAATGTTGAAAAGTAAGACAGAACAGCTGGACAAAACTATGACTGAAAAAAGCTGAAATCCATGTACTAATTCAAGTTGACTAGGATGCAAAAAAGGAAGACCTTGCTGCACTGGAGGACCAAAAGCAGAGTTTTTCAGGGATAAGTCATACGTATTTTGGTCCTAAGCGTATTTCTAGCTCTTTAAGTGTGTCAAGCAAATGCCCTGACTGTCAAGATGGAAATACCCTGACAAGACAAAGAAAGGAAATATTTTAGGATGTCCTTATATTTTGTAGTTTTTGCATATCACTGCAAACACAGCCTCACATTAGCTGAACTCAGCTAAGAAGATCAGAGAAATTCTTTGCATGGCCCCTTCAGCAGCTGACACTACTGATGCCAAAGTAGACAGGCCTAGGAAGGAAAGTGCCTTGGAAAAAAAAAAAAAGAAATAAAAAGTGCATAAACCACAACAAAATTATCCATGGTAGGCTGGAATAAAATCTTCATGACATTTTTATAAAGTACTTAGACTAAGGGCATTACTTTAGGTATCATCTTTCAATCATGAAATCTCAAATTAAGAGCAGTGTGACAGTTTCAAGGAGAAATAAAAGCTTGTTGCTATGGCAATCAATGCTAATTCTCTATGCCAAGGAAATGTTAAAGTCTAATGGGGAAAAAAAAACCCCAACGCTACAACAGAAGGAAAAAAAACCAAAACTATACTACTCACCAGAATTTAAGTCACGTCCAGGATTGAAGGCTCTGCTATTGACAGTGGTAGAGAGTCTATCACAGCTAATAGTTCTAGAAACGTTGGTGTTAAAATTTCCATCAAATCTGAAATGACAAACACATTATCTATTAAACCTACACAGCATTTACAACGGAAATGCGTATTTTTGAAATTTCAATGAAAAATAATTATTTTGGAAACTGCAGCATTATACGTATTTTAAGAGTCCAGGAAAAATTATGAACCCCCAGAACTAGGGGGGGATAAGCTCATCACGGTTGGATTGCATCTGCTCTCTACAATGACATGTTGCATTTTCCTCCACAATATTGCTTGAAAGATCGGATCATAAAAGAGTGGTGCTCTTTCATCTAGACTTAAACAGTCGAGGTTCCAGTTTGGGAAATGTGTGTAGTATCCAGGCATGCCATCAGGAAGCGTTTCCTCCTGTTGTTGAGCCAAACTTCTTCTTGCTACAAACTCTTTTACTAGTCTTGAGTGAAGAGGATTTCTTTACGTCTTTAAGAAAAAGATCTAATAGAGCAATTGTAAACCTATTTTCTGTACCAAATAGCAGAAGGAACTTGACAGTCTGATGTTGTGTTACATTTTGGTTAGGTTACATAATTCAAATACATTCATGCAAAAAGTATTCTAGTGCATAGTTCTAATGACGATAAAATATAATTAAACCACACTTCTAAAGCTTTCAAGGACTGAAATGCAGTTTTGTATCATTTACACAGGGCTTGAACATTTTGATGACTTGTGGTATGATTATTCTAGTACTTCAAAAATCCCTTTACCTCCTATCAAAGAATCTTTCTACCATCAACCTACTCCTAAGAAATTACAACAAACTGCCAGCGAGGTCTGTGTAACATCCCGTTCTGGACGAAGAGCCTTAACTAGCCTTTCTGGCACGAAAGCTGATAGAAAGCAAGTCTTGGAGAGAAACTGGGCACAGTAGGGGTTTGTTCAATACTGTCAAGACTAAAACCACAAATTACACAAAAAATAGCTACGTCAAAAGATACTGACCAACTTACTTTTAATATTAACGGCACATCAATCACTGACTTATATCTACATACCACTCACCCAGTGCCATTCTAAGGCTTTCTATTTAGCTCAATGCACATTATATTTGTTCTTAAGGTTCTTTATTTAGTTGCTTACTGTCATCTGCACTGAATTGCTTAAACTAGGTTACGTTTTTTCATACACACACGTATATGTACACATATCAACGTGCCCACATATATATGCTATCACAGGGTGGAGGCCCAAAATATTGCAAGCAGAAGCAGTATGAAAAACAAGCACCATTCTTCCTGTTGAAGATTTTAATTAAGAAATTGAAATCCAGTAAGTTGCAACTACTCCAACAAATACGGTGGCCAGTCAGAATGGAAAGACGCTGATTTTCTGGTTCTGTCCTTACAGAGTGCTTGCTGTAAGGGCTGGGGTTCATAGACATAAACAGACAATAAAACAATGCACTTCTAAATCATCCCCTTAAAACAACAATTAGCAGAAACAAAAACCACAGACAGATGGAATTGGTTACCACAAGGAAATTTCAACTTATGACCACAGGAAGCAAGTCTTTTTAAGCAAACTAAAACTCTCCTAATCCAATATATTTTCTTTCAGCCCGTTTCAAAATAATGTCATTCTACAGGGACACAGCCGCAGCAGCCCCAAGTCAGCCAGATGCAGGATTTGCTGAGAGCCTCCATCGCTCAGTTCACGGGATCCTCGCACACGAGACGTCGGAAAACTTTTTATGACTTAGAAGTGAAAACTAAGAAAAATAATTGTTAGTAAGCTTAAGATCACCACCTCTGTAGGTGACTGGATCCACTTGCAGACATTTTAGCATTACAAAAGCCAACAAACGCTCCCGAGAGGAGCACTGCAGGTCACCGAGCAGCACTGCTGTTGCATACACGCACCATGGATTTGCCTTTTGGTCACGATTCATGCCAGTATAACCATATTTAAGGTTGGGCTGCCTCTTTTTTTTTTTTTTTGCTTAAAGCAGTTTATGAGTTCTGAGTGAAGAGGACAGCATAGCCTTCTCACAAGTTTAGAAATTTGCCCTTCAAGTACAGAAGTCATTTCCCAAGAACTTACTATTAAATTCCTTAATGATTTTCTGAATTACAAGTAAGTAAAATGGTCGTCTTATGCAAATGCATAACAAAACCTCAGACATTGACTTCTTTGGTCTTAACATCAGATTAAATTTTATGATTCTTGTAGAGTCACAAAGTCTCATTTTACATAGCTAGAGCTCATCACACTAGAGGCTGTATTTGAAGAAGCTCTAACCAAACTGAATTTTTGCGTATGCAAAAAGTGACCATTATTGGTCACTAACTGCTTAATTTTAACATCTTCACTGCCACAAAGAAATAGCAATAAAAACAATGTCTCCTTAAACTGGCATGCTTTTAAATGAGTTTAATCTATATTCATAAGCACTACATGCATCTTAGTCTAACTGCATTATTCTTAAAGGAGATGAACGAGACCACCAGTGAACAGGTAGAGCTACTGAGGCACCAACACTTTTTGATCCATTCTCAAACCTACACCTAAGGGGGGGGAACAAAGAAGGAGTCACATATATTTGGAAATAATTAACTGCCCGCCATACACTTTAAAAATCACATAGAATAAATGTAGTTTAAACATGGCTCTATCAATTTTGGTCAATGTTTGGGCTTGGTGTGGGGAGTGTGGTGGGGGGGGGGGGAGCAGGAAGAGTATTTTTAAGTTGCAACCCTTCTACCATATAGATGCAAACGTACGTGCAGAGTGCAAGTTTGTGCATCAGGGAGTCCCAGAGCAGTCTGTACGTAAATTTTCTCTCTTATCTCTTTACAAATATTTTACATACCTCAGTTTTTTGACATAGTTGAGTTACCGTACTAATGTTTAACTCCACTTGCCCTCCTCCGTCCCCACCTAACACATGCGATTATGAAATTGCTTGTCACTGGAGAAACATCTTTAATTGTGGCAGG
>NW_009614488.1:0-11780 GCF_000690535.1 Cariama cristata | reverse complement strand
AACGCACCAAAACCACTCAGCGATGAGCGACGTGAAAAACGTCGTATACAGCAGGAACAAGAACAGGCAGCTAAATCCTTGCTCTACAGAAAGTATTGTGGGTTCCTTATTGGACACAGATGTTCAGTATTTTTTGGTATTTTTAACCAAAAATACCTTTTGGTATTTTATCCAAACCAGCATAATCAACAGCCCTCCATCAGTGCTGGTGTTTTGATTCACGGCCCAGATAGGGGCAAAGAGCTTTTGATGATCTTCTGCATTATCCTCACTCTTCACAGCAAGGAAGAGAGAGAGAGAGAGAAAAAAAAACGGATGGACAGACAGATAGAAAGGTCTCCTCTCCTCTCCAGATCCCACCACCACCCGGTTGCAAGATCAGGAAGGGATGCCACGTCAGACACCGAAAGCAGCCAAACCGTGACGGCATGGAGCGCCGCATGGGCTCATCCAACCTGTCAGGAGCTGCCTGTTGACGCTATTGGCAACCTGCTCTCTGAAAACTCCCCAAAGTCCTCTCCACCGAGGAAAAGACTTGACATTTCACAGGAACGTACTCCTCGGATCAAGGCTGTGGCTTTTCCTATCCCCAATAAAATGTAACCACTTAAAAAAAATTACAACTCCTACCAAGCAAACAAAAACGTTGTTGATTTTTTGTTGGCTAAAGAATCTTCAGATTAAGATTGATTGATAAAGGATGGGTTTCAGAAAAACCATGTTTGTCTTTGGGCAAAACCAGATGGAGAAGAGCTAGAAACTGCAAATTAAACTTCTCCACGCTAAAGAAATATTTCCGAGGAATACCAAAGAATAAACTCTTAGGGAAAAATAATGACTTTTCAGGATGTTAGCTAATTGTCCCAGTGCTCCCATCAAAATCTATTAGTGATGGCAACAGGATACCTTGTTAGCAACTAACATTATTCATGTCAGAATACAGGCAGTAAATGCTGGGGTTTCATTCAAAATGATCTGGAATCTTCCTGTGCTCTGATTTTGTTTTATGCCAAAAGACACCGCTCGCGCTCACTCAAAGTGACACGTGCATCCTGACACGCAGTTCTCACACTACCCAAACCACTCGCTTTAAATTACCTGGCAGAGAAACCGTATCTATCTTGATTCAAAATGTGGAGTGTATTGCTACATCACTTCTTTGTCCACACAAAGCTGCCAAACTGAATTTCAGGTGTCTCAGTCATGACAGATATTAACACGGGGTTTCAAGCAGATGAACACCAGATCCAATTCTGGCATGCCTTCTAGGAAGGCAAAAATAAAGTTATCGCTCTCAGCTGCCCCGTCACGGGCGTTCCTGCAGCCCCAAACTGATCGCCACGGGCCAAGGGGATCAGTGTTCCAGCTATAAACACCCTGCTTACACTGCACTTTTTATTGGAGCATGTCGAATACAAAAATCAACAAAGTCCCTCAGCTTTTCTCAGTAGGCAAGTACTACATTACCCATCAGGAAAACAGCATGTCGAATACAAAAATCAACAAAGTCTCTCAGCTTTTCTCAGTAGGCAAGTATTACATTACCCATCAGGAAAATGAAGACATAGGTGTCTAAATAATCTAGAGCAGAGCTGGAAAAGGAAAGCAAAAAAATTACTGCAGCTCAGCTCCCCTCCCTTTCTCTTGCTCCAGCACACAAGTAGCAAAAAGAGAAGATGGTTAATGGGAAAATGATATAAATAAAATATGCAAAAAAATATTTTTTTTAAACCCCATAAATTAAAGACTATCCCTCAGATCTGTCATCCTAGAGCAAGGACTGCTGCAGACTGAGCTATGTGGGATATCTACTTCAAATCTCTTTCCAGGTGTAGCTTGCCTTAAAACTGGCTTTTTGCACGGTGCGATGGAGCGTATTTCTAAGGTATGACTAGTTCCATGATGGAAGGGCCTTGAGAAGAGACCAGCTCCCATCGCAAATGCATGTCCTCAGATAACCAAGGCCAGAAACTAGGCAAAGGTAGTACTGTGCAAACTTACATTGCAATATTTGCGATCATTTTAATCACACTGGAGAATTTTCCATGTGCTGCTTTTGGGTGCCTCTAAGTCATTTCAATTAAGAATGTGCTATTAACCTATTTGGCAATCTTCACCATTAAAGGAACAATTAAAAGTAAAGCCTCAACATTGCCATGTGGCATTTACAGTAAATGCTTATGTTCTTGGCTGTAACTACCGGTTTTACCTTTCCTACGACATATTTATACCTTGCACGTTTTCCACACAGGTTTCAAACCATATATATCTTCCCATCGCTTGCGTTGGAAGAAGTTAAAAAACCCCAAAGCTTAAATATTTTAAGATTTGCAGACAAGCACTGATCACCACCCTTTCTCTGTGCAAAGGAGACAATTTTTACCAGCGTCTCCCACTTTTGCCAGCAGCAAGACTACGAGGTGGAGGATAACAGCGGTGGCTGACCGAGGTCTCCTCTGAGATTATTTGGCCCAAAATGTTCTAGGTGGTAACACTACAGCCAAGCCTTCCACATTCCTTACCAGAAAAACACACCAAACCCCGTATTTAGATGCAATTAGTTTTTGTACTTACTTAAATGAGAGCAAAAGACATTGGCTGAAATTCAGTTTCAAGACAGGCCCGCTCACCCCATCCCCCTTTCTCTCCAAAAAGCCCTTCCTTCTGGATTCACTTTAATGAACAACCGATCGAAACTGCATCCCGAGGGAGCAAACAGAGCTGCGACTCCCACTTTGATCTCTTCCCCATGGAGAAACGCGCTCCCTGCCTAGCTTGCAAGATGTTCATTTGATTGACGTTTGCTCTGATGTGCAAACTGCTTTGAACTTCAGACATTAAATTCCCATCAGGCCGCGTTCATTTTTATTCTCCTTCAACAGGATTTACAAGCAGGAGATCAGCAAGTGCAGAAGATAAAATAAATTTGCAGAAGCTTTGAATCTTACATCAAAACAGTCCTCAAGCGAGCTCCAATTGGATTTTGTTCGGCCTGAATTTACAGTGTAAATCAACCTCTTTTGTACAGTTTCAGTTTAGGGAAAAAATGAGGGAGCTGCGTATAAAAATGACACTTGAGCAGCTACTGAGGGGTTCTCATTGTTTTAAGACTCATGTCTTTCCCTCCCTTTCCATTCAGAGAAATTTAAAGCTGATTTTCGTATGCAAATGAAATTACATAAGTTCATTGAAAATTCAGCATTTCCTTTGAAATTCACAACTAGGCATGCTTTCTTGATTGTAAGACAAGATTTTAACTCATACTTTATATACCTAAAGAAATACTTAAATATATGGTTCCCACTGCATCTGAACCGCCTGCTGGAAAACAATGGTTTTATGAATAAATTCAACAAAAAGAACTTACTGATGATTCAGTTAACCAGTTTCTTCTGGCAAGGCACAGAAGTTGTTCCAATTATTTCAACTGCTGCTTGAAAAAGTCAAAGTATACTTGTTCTCAGATGTAAAGAAAGGGTATTATTGGAAGGAGGACTGCGACCCAGTAACACAAACTATTCCAAAACCCACTTTTCCACGAGGAACTCGGCCACATTTACGAAGTAAAAGTAACAGTCCAAGAGAGCAATTTCCTAAATACCTCCTACGGTTTATGGACAGAACACGGCCATGCCAAGACTAGCACTATGCACACTCCCTACATTTTCTAGAAACCCACATGCATTACTGTAGTCTGATACCCTGCAAGAACAGCAAACACATCTTAAATTTCATTCCGCGTGGCCCACCCACTTCTCCTTTGGAAGTGCAGCTCTTCAGATATTGCAGCAACTGAAGGAACTGAATGGGATTCCCGTTATCTCCCACTTAACCGCTCCGGAGAGGAAAGATAAACACAGAAAGAGCTGCGATAAAACTGAACTGCATTAGCAAATATTTAACCATCTGTTTAAAAAAGAAAAAAACAGACCACTTCTGAAGGCGCTATCACAGTCAGGGAGTAAATGATTTTCAAAAATAGGTTTGTAAACTCACTTATTCAAACAGCTCTATTAACGTTTGTAACGCAACACTGCCAAGTAGTATGTTTTACCAACAAATATTTCTCCATTCCATCTCCTTTCACAAATTTAGATATATGCATTCCCTAAGCTCTTACCAGCATAGTTAAATAAAGAACAAAAATAGATTTCCAGCCACCTTGAAACATATACGTCAGCAGCAGAAACAAGAGCATTAATGAATGGCAATGCACCTCTAAATGTACGTTTTTTGGAGACCCTTGACAACCTTTTGTAAAAACCAGCAGCGAAATTTGTTTCTGTCCTCCAGGGTAGAAGCAAAGAGAAAGGGGGATGTTTCCACCAGCACACGCGTGTATTCGTGTCCCATCTGCAGGCGTAGCGTTATCGGGGACCACGGTTGGCCATATCACCCTCGCAGCGGCAAGGCACCGTGCGCGGCGGCTTCCCGGCACTGCAATTCCGCTTGTCTCTCCCCACTCAGGTCCCAGTCCCAGGGCAACTCAAGGAAACTGCTTCCTACCTTCTCTCACAGACACGCAAGGAACATGAAATGTTGCAGCACATCACAGCATGATGGGTCTTAAAACCGGGAAGGAGAGGAGGGGGATCGAGACTGGGTTAGGGAAGATTTTTTTGTCTCCCTTTAAAAGCATCGTCTCTGGTTTTTTGTTGGAAAAGCTGCACAGGCAGCCGCGTGTTTCCTCACAAATGCATCTGAATAAGAATAAGAAGTTACAGCCTCTCTTTTTTTTTTTTTTTTTTTTTTGGAAGGTAATCTTACTGCAGATAGGCAGGGCTTTGCTATGTCAAGAAAACCACTGAAGCATACTCTATGGCACCAGCTCTGTGAAGTACGTACTTGCAACTGCATCTTCGCGAGTACTTATTGTGTGACCGTAACTTTAACTTACCTGGCAAAACTGGAACTACATAAAGCTACTTCTGAACGTCTCTGACAAGAGCCAGCTAGCATGAATCACAGCTCCTCCTGAAAAAGGCATTTTGTATACCCGGTAGATGACAAATACTCAAACATTACACACATTACCAGACTTACTCTTTCTTTTCATGAGGAAGGAGTTTGATTTTCTTTCATCTGCAAGTATTCAATATAAACCACCTATCTGATATACATGCTGCCATCCAGTCCAACATCATCTTTATGAAGCAAGCTATTTCAGTTGTCATTCACAAGTCAGACCACACAGACCTGCAAAGTTACAACCCCACGCAAAGCTAATGCTTCCAAACCTGCTTCCCGAAACTCATTTCTTAAGTCCCTATTTAGACACTTTTCCCAACTGACACGTATCCCGTAAGTTCCCACTGAAGGTGCAGGGAAGCTGCAGGTGCTCAGTACTTCTGATAAACAAACACTGTTTATTCTTTCCCCTACCCTCTTGCGGACACTCTGCTATAGCCCCATCCACACCCCACGCACATCAGGCCATTTCGGTTCTAAGACTTCTAAAGACTGACCCAGGGCTTTCTCGGGAAGGAAGCACCTCAGGCATGACAAACAGGAGACAGCGTCTTGTATACAAAGGTATTTATCCTCTTAAGAAGGAAGACACTTTAATTAAAACATTGTCTTGTAAATAACCACCCAGTTCAATCATGATAGGGAATGTCTGGAGACAGCACAAAATCTGTTTCTCATGGCTTCTTCAGCAGCCTTTATTAGTGAGGAAACACAAAGCCTTATTTTTCCAGCAGGGATTTCTTCAAGGATTAGAAGATGCATGTCACTTGACATCCATTTTCCTTATCTCCCATCAGTTTACCCATCCGTTTTGCTAAGAGCCCGGAGCACTTTATCCATACTAACTCTGTCTGGTTGGAGCAATGCCTCTTCTCAACTGCTACGTGCGCTCCCTCAATGCAGCACACAACCCTGGGAAAAGGAGCAAGTCTCCAGGCTCTGAGCCCACGGACACAAATATAGCCCGGATGGTAGGGCAGATACTGGATCTTCGTACCATCCACTTCTGAGGTTGTCTGAAAGCTAGGCTCTCTGGTTGCTCTTCTCAACTGTCATCTCTCCCTCCATTGCCATCATGGTTTTTCCATTCCCAAACCTCGATTGAGTAGAAGTGAAAATGCAAACAGCTATATTGAAGAAAGGAACAGCAAAAACTAAAGAAAAAACAAGTAGACCCTGCTCTGTTACTCCAATTTAACAATCCACCTCTCCTTAGCAGTACTTGTACTTGCACATATACTTAAGCATACGATTAATTTCCATTTATAGGAGCACACGTTTAAATGCTTTGGTAAACCAGATAAGCATAAGCATTTGATTAGATGATTGTTGAATTAAGGCCTATGGAAAAGTCCCTTGCCAAAACCACCGAACAGCCACCAACTGCACTGCTTCATCAAGTTTCTTTTGCATATTCTAATTTATTTATTTTCACCACTTTCCAAAACAAGGGAGTTGCATTGCACAAACCTACGTTGGTGGGGAGAACAAATACGAGATTGCTACTACTTACGCTACTTAGGCTGGTATATGTTGGGTGCAATATAGCAACTGAAAGCACAGCCAGGCTGTTAATTTTAATTCAGAACCAGTCACTATGGACTGGAATCACAGTCACATGGAAACTCACTCATTTGGGCTCTTCACTGTAAAAGCCAACACCACCTAATGGCAATAAAATAAATACCGCCTTCTCTGTCATATCTCACTACTCAACTAAATGAGCAATTTAAATGCCAGGTTCGTTTTATCCCAGTTAGCGCTTTGTTAGTCCTGTTTTGTATCATTTATTTATAGTCACCAGGTGATGTACTCTCACAGTTTATCTAAAGCAACATGGCAAACTGTCTGACGCCAATGATCATATTTTCAAGATAAATACAAGCAAACACAAGGCCACACATGGATAATTTTGTTAATGGTAACAACAAATATAAACCAAAGATACTGAGCATTAAAAAACCCTCAAAAAAAAAAAATCCTTTCTCTACACAACAGTTCATCATCTCCTTCCCAAGTAATTTTTCCAAAACCAACCCAAACTTGCTGCGTTCCCAACGCAACGTCAATAAGCTAGACAGCAATGACGGAAGAATCAGCTAACAGCATGAAGTGCCCTCAGATTTTCAAATGTCACTCTGCATTTAGAGGCTGAACACCATGTGATAAACAGCCTTAAATACTGTGAGACAGGCCTCCGAATCTACCTTAAAAATATAGCCTGAAGATAATGTGCTTCTGACACTGTTCTTGCACCAAATATTTGCTCAAGTAAAGAGGTCGCATGAGGAAACACCTCCCTACACCAAGGAAAAGAATACAGAGTTAAGTAGTCGTAACACAAACATTTCACAACCCTCCTGAAACAAAAACCACAGCCCTAAGGACACACACATTTCCAAGGTACAATCTAAAGCAAAGCATCTCCTGAAAACAGCAAACAGCACAGATTTCAATGGGACCTCTTCCATAGCAGCAGCTAATAAATGCTCGACACCGAACTATTATAATTATTGTTGCTCTAACACCAGTACTCTTCCGTCCAACACTAACACACATCTTTTAAATGTCAAGGATAAGCTGTCACCAGCAACAGTACATCTAACTTAACTTCTCGCAAGTACAGGCCTCCTCATAGTCAGAGCAAGCTAGTCCAAAAATTAAAGGTGGAAGAGTTCAAGTAAATCAGTAGCCTTCAAAATATGATCACAACATCCAGGTGGGAGATTCTTGTGCCTGTGTTTTAAAAATAATTCCTAAATCCATGCTCAAACACTCATACGTGTGTTCCAGTTCTCCAAAATCTGAACATTAAGGTAGCTATCTTAAATTCTGGTATTTTCTGTCAAAAATCTCAGTTTATGTTATCAATCTGTACAAAAAAAAAGAAAAAAAAAAGCTATTGGTGATTTTGGATACATCTGCCTGCAAAGACACTCACCCCGCCAGCCGTTTCCCTGCTTCTAACCAGGCCTGGAGGTACCCAAGGGGGATCCTGATGAGCACGTAATCTTTTCATTTCGATGGAAAGCGACTGCTTAAAAAGAAGGTCATCTCATTTTGAGATTTCTATTAAAAATTAATCTCTTTTCTGGAGAGGGAGGGAGACGAGGACAGGTTTTGAGGCAGCTGATGGGGAACAGCGTTTGGTACTCTCCTGGCTTTTCAGGAACCACCACCTCGTGCCCATGTGAACCGTTTTACTTTCCCCTTTAGCAGGCTTGTGTCAAACACAAGACCTAATAACACCACTTTGGATATCAGCATTAGCTTTTTCCCTCCCTGACATTTTAACCAAAATGGGGAATCTCCCAGAAGGGAGATGCCCCAGAGAAGGAAAACAAAACGAAGAGCAGCAGGCAGGAGAGGCAGAAGGGGGACAAAATGACAAGGGAAAGGATGGCAGAAGCATTAGGCAAAGCAGGCAATTAACAAAGTACGGTGCTTACAACCTGGAAGTTAAGTTTTAAAAGGAAAACATGTTTTTACATTCTTTCTTTGTACGACTTGCAGACAATTTCCTAAAGACTGTTGTGGGTATATTCCCGACAGTCTGATAAGCCACCGTTCTCAACCATACATACTTGACCAGGTCTTGCCAAAGTGCTGTCTGGAAGATCCTGCAGACTGATGGACTGTTGTGGTATCCGCTTAGGCAGATTTAATATTATCAATCTAAGTAATTAAATAATGAGAATCATATTGTAGAGCCTGAATGAGGATCTCTGCAAACAGAAAATTCACCCCTCTGCTTTGCCAGCTGTGACCTCTGGTTTGTTTTTTAAACCACTTACTGTGAAGGATCCTTCTGCAAGTCCACCACAGAGAAAGACATTTCTAAAGGACTTCCAAGCCGAGTAATTTTGGAGTACAAAGTGAAAGGAAATTAATGAAAGCTTCCATTTCCAGACTAAGAGCAGACCTCTCTTTATTTTTCTAATGAAAAACTATGCAATACTGACAAGGAGCTGATAAATCTCCTCATTCCTCCTTCTCTTCATCCCTTGCTTGGAAGGTGTTACTGCTGGCTGGCAGTGCCTGCAGGCAGAGATCAGAGGGCAGAAAGGTTTTCATCCTCAATCAGTTCTTGACCTTTCTGCTAACACTGCCAACAGTCTGGCCATCGAGCACCAGATGTGCCAGCGTTTTACATAAGCACCCTCTCCAGTAGGAACTGTACCGAGACCACCAAACCTACGCACAACCCAACAGCAACATACCCCTTTCTTTGGAGTCACCTGAAGCTTAATCCTATTGAGATTTCTTACTTTCATGCCAATCAAAACAAACACAAAACAAGCAAATGGTCTTTCTCTCCAAACACAGACTCATACCATGTATTAGAATGCAGTGAATATTTTAGATCCTTACATAAACAAAGGTTAATGCCGTACTTCAGAAAAGATGAAAGCACGCTGCCATTAAGAGAAGAGCTGTCTTATAGATTGCAGAAAGTGTTTTTAACATTTATTACCTGAATTACCTTCCTCTCTCTAAAATGGTTTTAAACCACACTGAGATATAAACAATGAAAATATACTCTGTAATCAAGGTTTATGTAAACTGAAAGTTACTCTCGTTCTTTTCTGGCACATATGGAAGCAAATGTTTAAAATGTTGAGCATTTAAAAGAAATTATTATACTTTTATTGGAAAAGTCAGACCTTCTATCATACCCTCCCTACAATTAGGAAACTCAAAGAAGTTTCTGCAAATACGCAGCATAGTAAAACATGGTTAAAGACAACCAACCGCCTGGATTTAGACTATTCATAACTCCTGTTTTTAAAAACAAAACAAATTGAAAATGAACAAATTCAGTTTCCAAGCAGTGTACTCCATTTCGGTAAACCTCTGTGTGTGTGTATCAAACAGCAGCATGTCAACTTGATTAAACTGTAATGTAGTATTTTTAGCATGTGATGTACTGACCAACTCGTGATTTTTGGATACTTCACTTCAAAGGAAGGAAGAAAAGAAAAAAAAAAAAAAAAAAAAAAAAAAAAAGAAAAAATGTCCCATGACCAGCTTCAGAAGAGTTATTCAGGGTAAGCAGTGTCTCAATGCAAAAACGGTATCTTGGATATAGACAGACTCATTTTGTATAGAAGACTCTTTCATGCTATTAAGGGTTGAATAAACTTTTTTCCTTTTTGTTTCATTGTACAATCCGTCGCAGCTGAGTCCCAGTTCTTGTTTAGAATTCCTCATTAAACATGTATGTAGTAGAAATGTAAAAGAACATGAGGACAAGATAAGGAGCACCTTTGGAGTACTGTCTTCCTCCTTCTTCAGTGTTATCAAGACTGGCAGAAAATACAGGCTATTTTGCAAAGCAATCATCTTTTTTTCTTCACATATTAAATCGACAGCATAAGTAATTCCAGAATTTAATACTTACTCCATCATAGATGGTGGAATAGTACAGCAGTCTTGGATTGCAGTCAAGGGAGACGTGAGATGAGCAGTATATGATGCTTCCACTACTTGCTTGTTACGATTCACGACATCCAAGTAACGGTTAAATTTCTCACGAATTTTTTTTGCCAACTGAAAAAAAGTAGTAAGAAGCAAGATTAAAATTAAGCCAGTTTCTCTGTATTACGCCTTATGTTCCTTACCAACCAACTTAAATGGAAAGTAAAAACTGCATATGTTAAAGATAACAGTTGTCTGTGTTGCTCATTGTACTTCTATTTTGGTGGCTTAAGCACTGTGAAGTCAAGTAATTAATAACACTGCGCACAGAAAGCAGCCTATACAAAAAGATAAAATAGACTGACACCATCTAGCAACAGGTACTTGAACACAGAGTTTTACATGTATGAAAAGTGAAATTTCCATTACATCAAACTTCCCTTTCAGTAAGAACTGACACCTGGATGCTACTGGCTTACCACTGAAGCTCTCCAGTATGATGCTCCTGCAAGGACTGACAAGGACATGATGGAGACTAAAATAAACAGGCCACAAGTCAATCTAAAGAAGCCCTACAAATGGACACTTAAGGAAAGCCCAAATAATAGTATTACAGAAGACTTCACTGACAGAGAAATCTGCTATTGCTTCAGGAGCAAACAGCCAACAGCACCTCTGCCAGCGCGCTGAATCTATTAAAGGGAACAAGCTCGGGATCCAGACAACCCCAAATACTGCCACGAATATTTCTCTGTTCATCAGCAGCCTCCTCTGTCAGGTGGAACTGTGCAGAAGTATTTCACAACTCCTTTCATGTAGATCTCCTCATTGCGATCTGGGCAAAATAAGCCAGCCCAGTTCTTGCTTTTTTCTTTGTATCCCTTGCTGCTTTCCTGGGGGTCTCTTACTGAGCATCTTTCAAGTGATTTTCTTCAGCGATCTAGCAGCTCACTGTGGCTGGTCATGAACTACAGCAGTTTTAACTACAAACTTCAACAACAAAATGAAAAATCTGTAATTGACACTGTATTATAACAGAAAGAAAATAATGACAACAGCCTCGCACAGGTGAAATTCTTCCACAAGCCTTTTGTCGTCAGAAGTCTCTCTGATGAAGGCAGCCACTTATAAATCAGGACAAGGTTTAGAGGTTACGCTATTACTTGTAAGAGCAGACGATCATATTTCTCTCTTTTCAGGAAGTGAAAACAAACAGGCTGTCATCCCTCCCCAGCAATTCTCAAGCCTTTAAAAAAAAATTAGAGTGCCTAACTCTAGAAAAGGCAAATTGAGTACTTCACCCCTTCTCTTTAAATGTTTTTAAAAAAAAAACAACAAAAACAAACCAAAAAACCCAAAAAACTCCCATATTTTTCTTTTTTTTTTTTTTAAAA
>NW_009614487.1:61481-69938 GCF_000690535.1 Cariama cristata | reverse complement strand
GGCCCCCTGCGCCACACAGGCCACGCCGCCGGGCGGTAAACAAAAACCGGGGTTTTTGTATACGGATCAGTCGTGGTCTCACAGAGGTGGCGCTTGAGGTGGCGAGACCACGACTGCGCCTACCCTGACTGAACAACTGCCCGTGCTCCCGGCAGTCGTGCACCCAACGAGGCTGAAATGTGGTGAAAACGCCCTCTCTCTCGAAAAGAAAAAATTAAAAAGGGCAAAAAAAGCAGCGATATGTGGTTACCACTGCCTTTTGCGGCAACTTTTCAAGAAAGGCCATTCAAGTTCCTGGCAGATTTTGAAATCGGGAAGTCTAAGCAATACTTCAGCAGACCAAAGAAAAATAGGTTGTGAAAAAGTTAACGAGTTGTCATGCGCACTGAGTTTTAATGTAAAATAAGTTGTCTGAAGCGTTTGGATCTTCAACATTATTAAGTCCTTCAAGCATGAAATATGAACATGTTTGTCCAATCTTTATAGACCTCCCAAACTGTCTAAATTCAGACACAGGCTGACAAGTCATATTCTGGCCTAATAAAGCTTCCCAAAATCAAGGAAAATTCAGAAACGACAATATCACCATTTTCCAATGCAGAAGACTGGCAATACCACACAGACACAGCAAAAATCTCAGATAAAAAAACCCAACAACATTACCACAGAACAAAAAAATACCTAAAAATCACAAACAAAACCGAACAGACATAAATAGGGCCTATGGTAACCATGGGCTTAACTTGTCTGAGATTTACTGTTATTTATTTGCTCACAAATTTGTGAGTTAAGGATTTGGGTTTTTTAAAGCTTCTAGCTATGATACTTGAATTAAGAGTGTAGCAAGCTTTTTACCTAAGTAAATGAATGCAGAAAATGGGCCTTCATATGTGGATTATTTAAATATATATATATTTTACTATTTATTCTGCCTACTTTGGCCTTGAACTTTTTATTTTTCCCAAGCAGGTTTTTTTTTAATTTTATTTTGTGTCCTCCCTTTTTTTATGCCAAATAGGTCAGGTTGTATTTTCTTATGCATTCATTATATTTTTCACTACATGATGCAATAAGAAGCATCTAAATGAGATTAAAAATTACTTGGTCAAACCAGGTCAAGTTTAAGCATAGATTTAAGTAAGTGCAGTCAGAATAAATTTGTTCTTTAGTTGTGTTAAAGCAATCAGCTTTTTTCTGAAAGACATTTGATAAATTACTATGCAAAAGAATGCAACTGAATCTTCATTTCCGGCTTCAGATAATGAATGTTTTTGGTTCCAGCTAAAATTTTTTGTTTTATTACTATTGCACAGTTTACAATTACAATGTTAAGGACTGTTTTCAGTAGATGTCTTAATTACAGCAACTAATGCTTGAAATGAGCCTGCTTCATTCTGTTGGCAACAGAGGTCTACAATTAATATGCTTAAATATGAAGGTTTTCAGTTGTACTCTCATTTAGAGAATAAACATGCCTTTAGAGTAATGGTTTGGGTTTGGGTTTGCTTATTGAACCTGGATTAGAAAGCTATTGGGCCATTAAGAACTGTTTATTGCAATTCTGCCAGTGGACCTCTTGATAACTGGTATACATTTGAGAGATTATTTCAGAAATATTTATGGGACCATCACAGGTCAAATATTAAATGGGACAAATGTGACATCCAGTCACACCATCACCATCAAAATTATATTACCTATGTGCTGCTGCAAGTTAGGTTTTCAGTGTCTGTATAAAAGACTTGGAAGCAGAGAAATTTGTCAATCTGCACGTAAAGCATCTCAATCCCACAACATAAAAGTGAGAAAAGAATTCTCCAGGCTTTCATTTTAACGGTAAATGTTAAGCACTACATATCACATCTACCTGAGAACACTCCAACAGCTGTGTCCCCCTGTAAGATGTTGATCCTTCAAAATTCAACCCTCAGTTCTCCTTTTGATTTCCGTAGGAAGTGTAAGAGGGCTCTGGTGCTGGAGCTGGTCCCACCAAGGCTGCCTGCCACTTTTCCTTCTCTGATTCTTGTCTCTGAAATACTCTTCAGCTGGAGATAGAAAGAGGGGCAGGGATTTGGGAAGAGGCACTTCAAAAGCACTGGACAGTGGGCGTTAACTGTGACAAGGCTCAGGAGAATGGTCGAAAACAATACTGCTAACCAAAAATGGGATTATTTTGCTTTACTCCAGCAAGAGCCAGGAAAAATTGCTTCAGATGTAGGTTATGATTCTCAAGTCTACTCAGGGCACACACTTAGCAGTAAAAAGTGCTGGAGTTTAAGAGAAAATATAAAATAGTTGGCTACGTAGAAATTTAGTACGAATAATATTATCTGGACTCTGTAAAGTCTGAGTGTTGTCAAAGTGGAATTTGAGATTGAAGTCTCAAATAGCTCTAATTAACATCTAGGAAAGCCCCTATAGGCTGTGCTTACTTGCATGGTGTTATATACTTAAGTATTAAGGGAAGTTCAGTTGCACTGATTGGCCTTGGGAAAACAGGTTGGCTTTACAGAGGACCTCTCTCCAAACAATGAACCCCTCTAAGACTGGAGGCACTGAATTTAGTATCCCAAGATATATAAGTTATCTTTAATTTAATAAAAGACATTTTTAAAAATACTAGGATGTTAACTGGAGTTAATATCCCAAGAATTACAGTTCAGAATTTGTGACCATGCAAGTCCCCTGAATTGTTATTAACCAGGTTATTCCTGCCTGTGATATTATGAATTACTGGTATTACTGTGTGTACTGATATTTAAGCTAATACATCTGGAGACTCATAACTGTATGCTTTCTCAATGCCACATGAAAACTCAGGTCTCACATTAGAGCCCTCAGAGAAGTCAAGTGTATAGAACTAAATTCAGGTTATATCCTACCTGTCTTTTTAAAATTAATGATCTCTAACCACTTCCTGAAACATTAAATTTTACTATAAATCCTTTTACCTTTATTTTTCATTGTTACATAATGTTTGCATATTCGATGTCTATCTTGCATTTTTTCCCTTCCTGTTTTTCATTTTACATGAAAGTGTTTGTGGCTGACAAGTAAAATAAATCCCATCTCAGAAGTGTTCTCATTCCAATAAAGACCAAAAAATTAACTAAACTTTAATTGAACAGGCAAATAAAGTTCTTACATTCATTTTTACACTGTTTCTGCCTATCTATTTTAATGTAATAAGATGCAGCTTTTGATTTTTTAAAATATAAATGTTAAAAAAAGACAATTCTGATACCAGTACCTATCTTTAACATAATTAAACCCACTTTAAATTCACCAAAATACTTATGCAGCATTAAAGGAAAAGTATATAAATATTTCCAATGTTCAGGAAATAAAACCTCAACAAACTGCAGCACTAAGAGCTGACCATGAACTCCTCTAAATTTGTTTGGCTCTGAAATACTTACAACATTTCTGGTCAAAGTTGATCTTTTTCAGTCCCACAGCTAGATCTAACAGCCTAGCTGTCTGGGGAGCTCTCATGTTTCTGTACCGTACCTAGCCATCTCTGTGCTTAAGACAAATATTAGTGTTACTTTGGGGTTATTTTACCATTATTTTTTATAAGTGCTCTAAAAATGTTGCAAAAACGAGTCCTCCTGTAAAGTTGCCAACCCAAGAAGGTTGAGAAACGTTATGATAAATGGCTTTAGCAGAGGCTTCGGAGGTGGGTGGGGTAATCAGCTTCTATTTCCTCTCCTGATTAGCCCCTTGCTTCTGTGGAAGAAAACACCCGTAAGACTCATAGTAAGGTGGGGGTTTTATAGTCTGTTAACACCCCCCCCCCCATGTCTTTATATGGATCTGTACTATATGTATATACTATGTATGCATATACTATATAGACTATAGTGTATATATACACGCACTGTATGCTTTCTCTTTCAGCTTCTCTCTGGTATTGTATATAATCAAAGCATCCTAGCCTATATCTAGTGAAACTACCGCTGCTGCTTGCGTAAGGAGAGGTCTAGCTGGCAACCGTCTTCACGACACACACAGCCGAGCAGTTACCTGCAGTAGCCAAGTAGGTGGTGATGAACACGTGCGCTGTCTATTTTTTATCACAAAGCGTAACCTGGGAGAAAAGACGAACTGAGTTTTGCACATTGCCAAAAAAATTCTCCTCTCTGCTTCTCAAACTGCCATTGAAAAACTAAGGGCAATCCACTTTTTAAAGCTGTTGTGGGGATTGAAGAATGCGAGTGTGCTCAAGCACTTTGGGGGTTGTTTTGATTAGTAAATGTCACTTTATTCATATTTTTTCAGTGATAGAATGGTTCTTAAAAAAGGAGCAGGAGATTTAGGATTAACCTCTGAATTTTATTGAACTAAATCAGTAGAGGTTTTGTTTGTACGGACCTCGGTAAGGCACAGATTCCCCACTTGACCAGAGTTGTTTCTCACTATGTATTCATTTATGATACATCGAATTGGAACTTAAAAGCCCCTATAAAGGAACAGCCTGCTAAAAAACAGTATGGCTCTGGGTAAATTAAGTTGAGCACTTGCGTTCTGGGAATTTTTGCAAAATGTTTATCTTCAAAAACAGCTTTAGAAAAATGCTCAAGGCTATCAACCCTGCTGGGCTCAGCAATAAGGAGAGGGATACAGATACATGCAAACTGACTTCAGTTCTCTAAACAGGAGAAGGAGAAAAAAACGCCTTGGAACTTTGATCTCCACAATAGTGCAACAAGCTTCCTTTCTGTATTGTGTGTAAATTTATAAATAAGACTTATTATTGACTAAGGGAAGTTGATGCATTTCTCCAAGCAATGGGTCTTGAGATAAGAGTTTTGGGTACTGTATCTTCTGCCGGGCCACTTACCTTCCCATTTGTGCAGCACGGCTGTTAAATTACTCCAGCAGTAAGCCCTTGACACAGTCCATTTTCTGAAGGCTTATGGAAAACACAGACTACAGTATTTCCAAGTATTTGTAAGAGGTACATGCATTAAAGAATTCTAAATGTTTAAACAGAAAGTGGTTTTAAACCTAGAGAAAGATTAAAAACTTTCTTAGTTTAAAATACAAAGAAAAAGCTACTTTCGCCTCCCAGGCACCCCTTGACTCACAAGCAGTTTCACAGAAAGCTTCTCGCTTTTGAACTGGTGCATTCTGGCCTTCAGAAAGAGGTTACAGAGCAGGGAGTGACTTCGGCTGACACTGCAGCCATCTGGGATCTCCGCAGGATCGGAGCGACAGAATATACCTTCCCCTGGTCCCTGTGTGACAACCTGCCCTGGATGAAGGGAGAAGCTTGGCCTCCATCCTCATGTGTAGCACATTAACAATGTTACATCCCTAAATCCTGAAGGCAGTCTGGTACCTGGGAAAAACAAACAAACAAACAAACCCCTTGGCAAATGCAAAACAGACAGAACCCAAAGGCTTTGAAGTGACAATACAAACAAGTATACGTGTGTGTGTGTTTGTATATATGTATAAGTACATATATATATGTAAATGTATAAAGAATGAACATAAATGTTAGCTCCCCAGCCTTATTTTTGCAACCGATTCATGATTTTTATGTGTGTGGCTGGCGGTACGCAGCAGTTGAAACTACTATTTCAGAGGCTTTGCAATACAAGCTGCAGAGGGCCACACGCTGCTGGTCCAGAGTGAGCAAGCAGTGGAGCTACTGGTGCTCAGCCAGGCAGGGATCGGCAGTGAGGCTGCAGACTGAGCCAGGCCAGCAGCGTGCGAGGCCCTGCATCAAGGTAGAATATTGCACCCACGACCAGTTCTCAAAATTGTATTAAAAATTCACTATAATCTTTTAAATTGAATTTAAAAAAGGCAAAGCACTGTATTTCTCGGGGGGATATTTAATGAAAATGATTTTGGTAATTTTGTACAAATATTTGTTACAAATATTTCTAACACTGGGATATGTAGAATAGATGATAAATTTCTTACCAGAGTACAGCCACCAAAGAAATGATTTTATTTAACATGGCACTCATATTCAGTCTCTTATATGCGGAGCTACTGCTTTCCACACACCTCCTGTCTTCTTCTTATGGGGGGAAAAAAAAAAAATCTATTTACTGAAATATGCAGGCCCAAACCAGAAGTGATAAATGAAGAAATCAGCTTGATGCATCTCACAAAAGATGAGCTCACATACTTTGGCTTTAGGAGCTGGTATTGCTGCATAACTACTCTCAATTAAATTGAGTTCTTCTCTGATTAAACCTGTTCAACTAGTCCTGTTGATTTTTTTTTTAAAATACAGTAATTTAAATATTAATTAACTCTCTGAACTTCAACAGCTTTATTTCTACTAACATGTTAAAATATATACATGTACTTAATTTTTTCCACTGTGTTTTATGGAGTGTTTAAACAGATGCTTGCAAGAAACAAACAAAAAAATGGAAGATTCATTCAGATGTGGCATTCTTTCTTTAGAAAAGATTTCTAAAAACCAAACTAGCATACATGCATCAAGTTATGCATTTTCAGAAGTATTAGGAATAAGTATTAGAGCAGAGCTTCAGCATATATGTATGATCCATCCTAGGCATTGTTCATTGCTAAACTTCTACAATTCTTGTTACAAAAAATATCCAGGTAAAGTTAGTTTTGTTAGAAGCAATTTCAGCAAATGAATCGGAACCCTTCAGGGCAGAATTTGCATGTACAAGCCTACACCTCCCTCATTTCCACAAACCTCTCTTACTTTCCTTCGCTACATTTTAAAGTCTATCTATCTATACTCTGGCCATCACATTGTATGTGGACTACTTATAACACAACAACAAATTCATCTTCAAATTCTTGGTTAAGCAGTGAGCAGCAAACAGCTGGAACAGAAGAGCTGAAAGGCAACGTTAATGTGAAAAGTTTCAGAGAGCCAGTACCTGAGACAGATAAGTGGCAAAGGTAGTTGCATACTTCAGAGTCTTCTCTTTTTCTCTGTCTCTCTCCCCCATTTCTCTCCGGTTCTCCCATTTGCCAGGCAGGATGAGCTGAGCCCAAAACATGACTTATGGGAAGCAGAGGCTAATGGCAGGCTTCTCATTTAATTAAAGGAGAAAGGATAATTAGGATGATTTCTAGCCTAAACTATACTAAAAACCAAATTCATAATTAATTCTGGCACTCAGCAGACTGCCAGTTTTTAGACACTTCTCCTATGCTAAATTTTAAATGCAGGATCATCCCTGGTGTTATTGCAATGGTCATCTGTTTGTGCCATGGATACCTCTGTAATTTTTAAGTTTCAGATAGCAGTCACAGGCATTCCCAAGCAATACACGGGTCAGTGTTCCGAAACAAGTGACTCAGATATTTTTAAAAAAAAAAAAAAAAAGAAGAACTATTTCTGTTATGGCCAATTCCCACACAATGTTTATTTGTTCAGCACAGAAAAGGAAACTACACTTTGTTCTCAAAGAAAGCTAGCGTTGCTGCAGACATCAGTACTTTGGCTGAGAGTGCTGGTGGGGCAATTTAGGCAGCTCACAAATATTTTTCCCAGCCTGTGCAGAGCTGACCAGTCCCAGAGAGCTTTGGCAAGGTTTTTAAGGCCAGAATTAGACCGCTGTGTACACAACACATCTGGCATTTTCGTGGGCAGTAGGTGGCAAGATTCTGGTTTAAGATTCATTATTGATAAATACAGTTTTAAATACAAAAAAACAAAGATGCAGGTACCTGATACTGAACTGCATGAAATTGCTCCCCCCCCACCCCGCCAGGCAGGATGGTCTCACTGCCAGAGCAAACCATTATTTCACTGGCCAGAAATGCACCCCAGCGATAACCTGACCTGAAAGCACCTTCCCGTGAGCAAACCCAAAGATGCTTCCTGCTCCTACGTGCTTTGCATTTATGCCAACAGGCAACATGACTCACTCTATTTACATTTAAAGCGTGCTTCCCCTTCAAAATGACTCCGGCTGTCCTGGTCTGGATGGATTCCTCCTGCTATGACGTCCAGAGCCACAGTGAAGCCCAAGCCCAGGTGCTGGAAGACCTACAGATCTTAGCAGTGTGTAAAAACAGCCTGTGCTGGAGTTGTTTTCCCTTTTTCTCACTTTGTTTGTCTAAGATGAAGCTGCTATTGTGCAGCTCAGAGGTTATCCCTGTAAAGCATTGGCGTTACTCATCTTACACACGCTCCTGATGAAAGCAGATGGCACGGGGGAGGAGAACCTCGCAGTGTGAAGGCGATTGGGGAACTGAATCTGAAAAACACCCCGCAATCTAAAAAATACCTGATTCGCTTTCTTACTTCTCTGTTCCTTTCCTCTCTGCTATATATAAAAACATTACTAGGAGCACGTTTCCCCCAGTTACGACCTTTGCCGACATTGCGACAGCCTTTTGGTGAAGCCGTGGTGGTGGAGGGCGGCCGGCTGCAAAGTGGTTTCCTGGGCTAGCTGAGTTCAGGCTCTGTGGAGGTGCAGCAACCCCCCTGCATTCGCCTGC
>NW_009614487.1:46729-61450 GCF_000690535.1 Cariama cristata | reverse complement strand
TGTCCGGCCTGGGGGGCGCCCCCCCCCCCCCCCCCCCCCCCCCTGCCGCTTCAGCACTCAGATCTGAGAGAGGGAGAAAAAAATAAAACCCAGATAGAGTCGTAGAGCAGCTACTGATGGCCAAAAAAGCTGGGGCTGCTTTAGCAGGCTGAGGCAAATAGGCTCTAGGCAAGGCTGAACAGAAATCAGGAGGTCATCACTGCATCCTCAGGCCTTGCTTCAAAGCTGAGGTTTTAAAGCATTTTCAAGTTTGAAGGAGATTATTATTTTTTTTCCCGTGCAAACAGAAGAGCATAAACCAGCATCAGTTGACATGAAAGTATATCTTTCAATAGTCCCGGTGACTCACATAGGCTTGGAGTAGGGTGGATGGCAAAAACTTTGCTATTCAGGGTATCCAGAAACACCTTAGAATCATAGAATCATAGAATCATTATGGTTGGAAGGGACCTCAAAGATCATCAAGTCCAACCGTATACCTGATGCCAACCTTACTACGTTCAGGCCACTAAAGCTGGTTTGTAGACAGCTATTGAACCAGCCTCGCTCGCAGTTCCGCCTTCCCAGTGCAGCCCTCACTTTAAAAAGGTCTAATTCATAAATGCACAAAATCTGGGGAGGCTTCTTGTATTGCTTCAAAAGAAAGCCTCGGGAAGGCCTTTCTCTAAATGCTTTCTTACCTACATATTTACATTTCAGTGAAGAAACTATATAGGTCACCTAAACTTTGCCAATGACACTGCTACTCTAGTGTTCACTTGAAACCGAGTTTTGCTTTCAAGTTCCAGATGAGATGATTTTCTCTTCCTGCACACAGCTGCCAGCCGCTTCTTGAGCCTTCTCAAGCGCAGCACGTTTCCTTTGCCGGGAGAGGAGAATTTCCGCTTTTCAAAGTGCCGAGACCCTCCCCGCACCTCAGTCCAGCCCCTGGTTACTGTATACAGCCTCTCAGAAGACCAAAAAAAAAAAAAAACAACCCCAAATGCTAACTTGTTTGATCCGTTTGTATTTATTTGGTTGCTTTGTTCATTATCGATATGTGTCTAAACCTTCCTTTCCTCGCTGGTGCAGGCACAAGGAGTTAACGTTAGCACTTAACTGCAAAAGGGAGCTCAGCTTCTGGTTCACTCCCCAGTTCTCAATAAATCAGCACCAGTGATTTCCACTGACTCGTCTTGGCAAAATGAGAGCCCTGCTAGGCTTTAGAGACTTATACCTACTTATCCTGTTTCTTTTACCTTCTTTTTATTAGCACAGTAGAGCCGAGACATGCACCACGCTGTCCTGTTTTGGCTTTGCAATACTGCTTTTCGTGTGCATGCAAAAAGGCAAGGTATCACAGCTCCCAAAGGGCCAGGGAGGGACTGAGTCATACGCTCGAGGGAAGTCGTCTTTAACTTGATAGTTAGCAAATGATGCTAAGCAAATGAGGGATTACAGGCTTACAAACATCTAAGAAACTGCGTTTATAAGTAAGAAAGAAATTTACAAGTGCAGATTTATATAATTATATAGGTTATATATTGCACATAACCCACAATATCTACTTCATATAGAATTAATAACTATACAATTATTTACAATTATATAATTTATAATTACGGAATTTGTAATATAAAACCCCATTTATTATATTCAGAAATTTTATAATAAAAATTTTACTTGGTAAAGCCAGCTGTGAGATTTTTCTGCAATTCTGTAAAGCACTTTTTACTTGAAATCTACACAGCACAGTTAAAAGCTAGTTTATAGATTCAGCACATTCAACATGTTATAATTTTGCCTTTAAGCTAGTGTTTCCAGAAGCAACGTGTCTGGGCCTTATTGTTCTGCTCCTCAGACAGGAAAAATATTGTACCACGGGCATCCTCAGCAGCTGCTCTAGCGAGAGCAATTCTGAGATACGGCCTTCAGCAGTCCTGCTTGTCACAGTAATTTCTCACAAGCTACTGCAAAGCACCCAATCTGAGAACATGCCACAGTGCAAGTGTAAAACAAAACACAAAATGAAAGAAAAGAAAAAAGAAAAGAAAATAATAAAGAAAAAGAAAAAAGAAAAAAGAAAAAGAAAGAAGAAAAGAGAAAAGAAAGAAGAAAAAGAAAAGAAAGGATAAAGAATAAAGAAGCAAAAAAGAAAGGAAAAAGAAAAGCACCTCAAGCTTTTAATTTTTAAGCAATTTTCTTTATTTCATTACTTCTCCATACGTTTCTTCCCACCGCTCTTTGTCCCATTGCAAAGTAGCCAAACTCGCCTGCCATCTACACGAGTGGCAGAGGAGCAGAGCTGAGCTTTGGTGTTGCGCTCCGGATCGGTGTAGCTTCATATGGGGAGGCAAACAAGCCCTCATCCATTTCTGTTACTTAGAGCGATGCTCAGGGTGTAAGCGCGTGGCCGCACGGCGCAGCAGGGGCCATCTGGATCTCCTGGATCTTCCTCCTGGAAGAAGCAGAGCTGGGCCGTTCCCGCAGCAGCCTTACCGCAGCCACAGCACAAATGTACGGACTGCCTTCCAAGCTAAAGTATCGAGAGGCTTGGATTCGGGACCATCCATTTGGGGCCTGGAATTCCCACAAGTTAGAAGAGGTTTTTGGGTTTTTTTTGTTGTATTTTTTTTTATGCAACCTGTTACTTCTCAGTAGAAATACCTTTTAGAGATGTTCTCAAAGAAACCACTGACATCAAGATCACGATGAGCTGCCTCTGGTCTTTGCCTTGTGGTCTCAGGGGTTGGTTTACTGCAGGATCATACAGATGGCAGAAGAAAAATGAGACTAGGAAGAGAGAAGAAATTCTACAGTGAGTTATACATCTTTTGCACAAAATACAGCTAGTTTATTCACAGCTATAGTACCCTTACAGTCTAATCTACACAGTCTAAACTAGGCTGTATTTGCTCTCTGGTATATATGACACAGAACAACATAATTTTTAAACATTACAGGTAAAAGTAACAAATACACAGATCATTAAGGAAGAATCTTTTTTTGATAACAAGAGTAAGACCTTTACCTAAATGGATGGAAGCTGGAGTTCTTATCAAGCTGGCAAGAAACACGGGAGTGTTAATCATATCCGACAGGACACCAAGGCTGTGGGCTACTCCACGTCTCGCTGGTATTACTATAATTTCACATTCCTTTGGAGTACATATTTCAACTGCGGTAGTTTATGTGTGATTATTGCTGAGCTGGATACCAACAGCCCCCTCCTCGCCTGTCTACTTTACGTGTTTACACTGCAGCCCTGCCTCGGACATTAGCTACTACAGGCTGGGGGTTTATTTTAGGCATAAGCAGCCCACACAGTGAAAAAGGCACACCAAAGTTATCCTGGTTTCTTCCCTTCCCTTCATTCAAAGGCACTCCTCTCAGCTGCCTCCTTACATCCTTCTCTACTTAAGCCCTCTGACAGGCCATGGATGATACGGAGCGCTTGCACGCTTGGCCGTCCCGTCTGCCTGAGCACAGCATCACTCTGCTCCTTCCCAAAAGGACGTCGGGTAGCGAGCAATGACAACCAAGTCTCCTCCGCAGTTTTCATCCCAACCAAACCAAGGACTCTGCGAGATCAACTTGTTGCAGTGCTTTTGCCAGGCCAAGGGGAGCAGTTTGCAAGCCCAAAGTGATGGCTCTGAACTGAGGACTCACTGGGCCCCGGGGGAGAATATTGGGATCAAGCTGAGTGGGCATCTTCCCACTGCCACAGCCAGCACTTCCTCTCCTATGCTTTCTGAGAGCCCTTTGAAAATCTTTCAGGGGGGCAGAAGGAAGAAGAACAACTCTTATGCCACAGTTTACCTATCCCAGTATCTTGACAACTCCAGGAATTGTTCTGACTTTAAAAAAAAAAAAAAAGAGGGTTTGATTAACTACCTTGATAAATTATTTTTATCTAGTGCTTACACAAAGTTTCCTCTAATTTTCGTCTATTGAAATTGTAGCAGCAAATTCAGTCTGTTACAACTTCAGTAGCCGCTCCAACTCTCCATCCAAAGAGCTTTCATTACTAATGCTTGCAGGGAAATGTCCATCACTGGATAAAACCACACAATTCAGCGACTGCAGAATCTACCATTTCTCTGAACCAGAATTAGATGACTGCGTGATATGCCTTTTGAACTGTTCATCTACCACCCTCTTAGTAAATGTATTTCTTTTCTCTCGTCTTTGAGGAAGCCACCTGAAAGCCATCTCAAGTACAACTCAGACAGACAGACACGCACACAGGGGGATGATACTTGGTAAACGTATTTTTGCACATTCTACCCAAAAAATAGGATTTATTCATTATGTACATCTAACAAGCTGATGACTACAGTGCCGGCATGAGTTGAGGAAAGTTGCCCTGTGCCAGTGTTACTAATACATTATTACCTAAAGGGTACTTCTCAGTGTTAAAAGAGCCACACAGTTTGCTCATTTAAAATGTGTATCTGGGGACAAGAGATGGACTCCAGGTGGTTTTGTGTCCAACCCCAACGCTCTGCAATAGCCTTCAGGTCACCCGAAGCAGCAGGTTGGCAGAGGGGTGTGCAAGTGAGCTGCCTTCGTTCGCCGGCTCACTCTCCTCGTTAAAAAAACCCAGCTGAAACAGCAGTTCACACGTGTCTGTGCACAACCAACCTGTAAACGTCAGGGCTGTGGGAAGGTTTTTGCACCATTAGCAGCCCTTTCTGACAGACTTCCACACCAGCACTCAAAGTGTTCAAGATAAATTATGCTTTTCTCAGCAAAAATCCTAAGCAGCACGCCTCCGCAGCAGCCTCGCATACAAAACTAGAGAGGGTAACGCACTCAGAGCACAAGGGACCATTTACCGGGACCTCTCGTGCACGTTAGAGCATGCACTGTGAACATGTAGTTTCTGGTTGGAGGTGCTGCAATTAAACCAGGGGAAAGCAAGGCAATCGGTGTAGACGCTGACCTCTCGCACTAGGTGTGTATTAGACACATCGCAATTAGCATGCTAATTATCTGTGAGAAAAATGGCCTGTAAGGCCTCCATCCCTGTCTTCTCCTCATGGGGGGAGTACTTTCCATCAACTTGCTAGACTTTGCCTGTATCTCACAGTATTCAACTTCTTTTCCTCTTTTCAATGGAAGTGCAAGCCACTGCTTCACAGACTTAGGATTCTGAACAAAAGGCTTACGTTTCTTCATTCTCCTCTGTGTTTTCCTTGGAGTCACTGGCAGATCACCGAAGGTTCATCGGCTGAGGTCGGCAGTGCAATGTTACAAAGCAGTTTGACGCAGCGGCCACCAAGGCGCAGCCCAGGGTACCCTTCCCACACCGGGCACCCGGCGCACCCCTGAGCTCACTTCCAAGGCCAGGAGCCTGCGATGCCCCTCTCTAATGAGAACAGGGTCGTGAGACAGTGAGATGAGTACAGAGAGCGAGTGAGAGTGTGTGTGTTTGTGTATGTGTTGGGGGGTGGGGTGTGCAGATGTGTTTCGGGGACAGAGGTTGTCCTGTCTTCCCTGGCATGCAGCTGTCACCTTGTCTTGGCCTACTTTAGATGTTGTTCTTGGGCTTATGCCCCGCTTATCCAAATAAAACCAGGTCTGATTTACTAGGTGCTGGCCTTAAGCAGGCTGCGCAAAAGAAATCTTGAGGCTGAGGCACTTCTCATCCCTGCTCTTTCCCCCCTCCCCACCCTTGTTCGTGGAAATAACTCCTAGTGTAAAATCTTGGTCTGACACTTCTTTCATGGTCTCTTCTTTCCCCATTTTATGACCTGTACCTGATGCTGCATAGAGGCCCCCGAGATCAAGGCCTGCATTTGCTGTGCCACAGCACTGGTGTGTTAGTAACTGCATGACACTTCTGCAATATGAGTTTAATAAACTGAAATGCAAAAATATTTCTCTACTGTTTAACAAGAGTAATTTCAGGCTGTGGTAATACAAGGTCTCAATTTTTGTCTGTGATTTCAGCATTGTGAGATTTACTATTTCCACATAGGCTAATTCACATACAGAGATGCTGGGCAGCACAGAAAAGACTGATTTCGTGCTTACTGGATTCACCGTCAGCTTCCCGGTAACACAGAAAGCTGGGAAGGCTGGTTTGGCTGGTAAATCAGAGGAACTAATTGGATATACTCTTTCATCGGGAAAAGGCATCCAGTTCTGAGCATCGTGCTTTGAACAAGCAGCTGAATTTTAATCTAGAGAGAGTTCATAAAACCACCAACCTCGGGGACCCCAAAGGAGCTGATCTCATCAGAAGCCGCGGGTGATGCACAAATCAAAATCTACAGTATAAATGCACGAGAATATGCTTTTTGTGAAAGCCCAGGAGACTCCAAGGGCCCTAACAGAGTAAGTTGTTGTGAACTCGATGCAAAAACCCCAGCCACCATTAATGCCCCCACGAAGCCATCCCGAGGCTGCTCTGACCTACATTGCTCTTACCAGCTGTGCTCCAGCTTCAATCCCGCTCCGCAGACGTGAGCACGCAGCCTTCGCCTCTCCCAGCAGCAACCGCCGACGCAGCATCATTAGCAGGTCTGGCAGCCCACAGAGAAATAATTACACGCATTATGAAGCAGCGACAGCAATGACAGGCTCAGAAGGCAGTCCCATAATCAAGTGAACGTATAGATAAGAACAATAACAGTATACAGTAACTCAGAGGAAGATAACAAGCAGGTTATTGAAATGTGCTTCAAGGAGTAGGAGGATCAACTCAGACAAGAAGGAATCAAACTGGCATTTCTTTTGATTCACGTTCAACAACCTCAGCTATAATCTATACATTCACGGTTAGGTTCAATTCAGACTGCCGACTGACACCCATCCCCTCCTGAGATACCACACTGCTTCATGTATGGCATTGAGCGAGATCACTTCAACCTCAGCTTCACTGGAAATATTTTGAAATGTGAAATTATATAAAGTTCTGAAAATGTTCAAAAGTGAATTTTTCTGTAGGCCATTTTTGCATTGTTAGACAAAAGATGTAGAAATCATTCTGATTGAACCTTAGGCCCAAGGGGCAGCGTGATGATTTAAATTTTGATTATTTAAATATATACTTTATAAGACATTTTAAAAGTATCGATGGTCTTCGGAACATATAAAGTTTTAACGTACTGGAAGCTATATATGAAAAGCCCTTTAACGTTACACGTGTGGCCTCATCAGCTGCACTTGGTAGCAAGTCATGCATGTTTTGATTTTGGGATGAGATACAGCATTTTATGCTAAATCCTGAAGCCTGACAGTTTTGATTGTATCCCATTTGCAGTGAATACTTTAGACAAACATGCAGCAAACCACCATCAGCTCTTGCACTACCTGCCTTAGAAAAAAGGAACAGAAAATAGCAGTGTCCCAGTAGACTTTCTGGGTGCAGGTATGCCTATAGTCTTCTGTAGGTATATGATCATTTACTGTTTTCTTTCCTCCCCTCCCTTCCTTTCTCTTCTCCTCCCCTTCCCTCCCCCAAAATAAGCAGCATGCACTTCTATGTCATGTATTTAAATTCCTACAATTCCAACAACGTGGGCAGGACCTTCCCAGCAACAGGGCTTTTTTCCCTCCTAAGTATTGTGCAATTTAAAAAATAAAGTAAAAAATTGAATCAAATCAAGTCTCCGGTTTGAGTTCAGTAAGTTGGATATTCAGATCGTCCCTTACCAGCATGTCTAGAAGCTGTAGGTGGATTGCGGGACGCTGGACACCTAACACACGTGTGGACACCGGCTATACAACCAGAACTCCTGCACCCATTTCCACCCCTGGGCTGCTGGCTGCATGAAGTCAGACCCTCGTCCACAGGACCTGGATTAACAAGAAGGACTTTACTGCTGGAAGCAGAAGAGGTGGTGAATATGGAAACTGTGATTCAGGTTCAGTAAGAGTTCACGTAAAGCACTGGCTTAAGTTTCCAGGTGGAGCCAGGCACAATGCGGAGTCAAGCCCTTGTCAGAAGGAAATGAATTTGCTGGGGTTCGCGAGGCTGCGCCGAGCAGACGCCCACGCTCGGGACCTGGCGTGAAGGTTTGCAGTGGCGTTTCCAACTTCATTCAGCTCTTGCTTGCCCTCAGGACAAGTTGGTGGCATCCAAAAGGTGAGGAGAAAACAGCCGGGGGGTTTGTTTGGTTTTTTATTATTATTTTTTGGTGCTGTGGGAGATGAAAGCCTTTGGCAGCAACATAACTCGCTGTCCCAGCGGCGTGGTTTCCGTGCTTCAGATGGTTTCCTGTGCGCTGCCACAGCCCGCTGATTTCTCCGTCTTCGTGCTGAAGTGCTCGCCATGCAGCGAGGATTTTTGTCAAAAACAAAAGAAGTTTCAGTAAGCTGTCAGGAATCAAATGCCCAGATGGTATGGCAAGAGTTATTTTAAAATAACGTATTGGATCATTCAGGTCAACATTAAGGTCCTTTATGGCTTTTATTATTCTGTTGCAAAACAGATCCTGTTGTAATATTCCCAAAGCATAACGGACTGTATCAGAGCATCAGTCCTATTGAGTTGCCTCAATAAAAACCTCAGAGACTACTTAGGATCAAATTCCACTCCATTAAAACAGTCTGAATTGTGCTGGGTTTATGCTGTTGCAGCTTTGAAACATAACACAGAAAGCAGTTTCATTTATATAGCACCAAGATCGTGTGCAATAGTTTTCTCAAAGCTTCATCAGCTCTTTGCTGTATAATTTCTGTATTATTTCCTGCTGTGAATAAGTGACACATACGAATGACTCTTGCATCTCTGCAGATAAAAGGTAAACAGTATTTTTGTTACACCTTTGATTTATACCCCAACAATACATTTACTTGCCAATGTATTATGCAGTACAGCAGTAGGCCCATCTAGCTAATTTAGTCTTTCACTACTATAATTATCAAATATATATGTTTTTTTTTCTATACTAATCTGAAACACTGAACCCAAAGAGTATCTGTGCGGGTCTAGTATGCTGAATTAAAATTTTCCCAGTGGAAAAAGATATCTTTCAGATTATTCTTTTTTCTTTTTTTTTGCAATTGCTTAATTATATATAATATGTTTAATGCCATTTTAGATAAAATCTGCAGTTTGAAACCAACCATACAATTTCGATCTTCAAAAGACAGCAGTACAGACAGTGCTGCTTTGAATTATGTGACAAAATGAGCTACAAGGACTTTTAAGCTCCTAATACAACTGCTGCTTTTTTTTTTCTTTTTTTCCACTGATGTTGTATATAAAGGGATGTGTTAACTGAATATATCTTTTTACATTACCTCCAGAAGAGTGAATCCCTGTGGTGTTTAAAAAGCACGTACTGCAGTCTTTTACTTGATGTGTGCAATTCAGATGACCCTGTATCTTTTCCGATGGGGAGAATAAGGAGAGTTTTGCTTGTTTAGTTTAAATCACTGAATGTTTGTTTAAAAAGTGACTTCTTTCAGCATTTAAAATAAGCTGAGTCCCAAATGTTAAAATACAATTCCCCAAACTTGCACAGTATTTGACGGGTTTTCAGAGCAACGTTAATTCAAGAGTAATTTGCATTACATCCATTCCCTCTTCTATACACCTGCATCAATGACTTAAATTAACCTCGGAGACGCTGCACATGTACAGATGAGCGCCAGGGAAATACTTATGCATATAGCCAGAGATGTGCTCGCTATTCTTCAGGTACCTCCTTTTGCTTGCATTGCTCCTTTCTGAGGACATAGTGCTTGCTTTGACAGTGTCCCAGTGAAAAATACTGAAATTACCTGGCCTGACTAGGGAAACACATTCACATGGTTCAGTCGCTTTCCATCTGTGCCAGACCTCAAAGAAAAGTGACTTCAGCAGCGCTGAGGTGTTCTAGGACTGACATTGATTCAGGGAAAGCAAATTCTTAAAATGAATAAGTAAATAAAAACCGGTGAGTTTATTCCATGATTTGTAAAGCAAAGAATTAAACTTGCCAAGTGGATTACAGGAAAATTCCAGCTGGAACAAACCCGAGCGGTGCCTTATCCAACCCCTGGCGCAAACCAGGGCCAGCTGTAAGGTCAAGCTTGCTCGCTCAGAGCTTTAAATGTCCTTGGTATAGCCTTTTAAATAGGTCAACAAAACATTCTTTGGTGCCTGCACTAATACCCGGCTATCCTATCTATTGCCACTGAAAACGCAGCTGTAAACCTTGCCAGCAGATACCACTACAGCAAAGTTGTTATAAAATACACAGACGAGTCAAGGTGAAGACCTTTTGTTCCTTGGTACAGCTTGGTACCTACACAGCAGCTTCACAGAATTACTTAAATCAGAAGTGGGCCATTGGAATAAAATCCCCCAAATCCTGCACCACCACCATCACCCCCAGGGGACAACTGAGTTTTCTTGGGTTCAGCACAGAAGCAAAACCACAGAACTGCAAAGCATGAAGGTATTGCTTGATGCAAGCAGAAAGGCTGACGTGGCAGATGCTGATGGCTGCATTTAACCCACCCTGGCAGATGCTGAGGCGGACAAGGAGGGGCATGACAGAAACCTCAAGGAACAGCCACACTTGGAGCATCCTACCTGAATCCTCAGAGACCTGCTGGTGCTCAGGCAGCCCGAATCATCTCAGCTCCTTCCATAAGGAAGGGACTAGAAAAGGCCTTGGGTTTCGGTTTTGGTTTGGGGTTTTTGTTGTTTCGGTTTTGAAGTTTCACCATAAACTGTTGCTTCTTGATACAAGAAACCTGGCCAGGCTCAGGCATCAAAAGCCAGCAGTGGGCAGGCTCCAGCAGCCATGTCTAGCAAAGATCAGGCTCCACCTCAGCTGGAGTATTTTCTTGGTCGGGCCTCTGGTTGACTCTCAGTCTCTGAACATCCTTACGCTTCTCAGAGAAGGAAAGAGCAGTGCTATTGCGAATAAACCAGCAGGATAACACATGTCTGTCCTTGAAGAGGCTGTGGGGAAGCGGTGGAAGAACTCATCTGCTTTTCTTGGCCTACTCTAGCTACAGTTACTTGGTGAAAGGAGAAGCCCAGCTGCAGAAACACTCCTGCCTGCTGCCAGTTAGGCAGCCTGAGAAGCCTGATAAGGCTCAAAATGCTGTGCTGGGGCTTGGCAGTGGTGGCCTATGACTTATCCAAGGAGCAGCTCGCCACAGCGGCAAGGCAGGCAACACCACGCTCCGACCTCCCGCAGCTGCCTGAGGATCTTGACTTTATTTTTTTAAATGAAACTTATGGTTAGAAAGGCACCGTAAAGGAGGTGGGAAGGAGATCACGTACGGTGGGTCATGTAGTGTCAGAAAGGTTGAATGACATGGAGGTGGACCTTCAAATCGCAGAACGATAATTAAGGTATCACCGCTTCTGAAGACAGTTGTGGTGGGCACAGGAAGGCAAGAAAACACATCTGTAATGGCTTTGCTTAGAAGGGGGAATAGGAACGAGGCAGGCCTTTAAGCAAAAAACATGGCATCCATGCAGTTCCTGGACATCCTATGAACTAAGGGAACCCACTAGCTTCTGAAGGAGATGGAGAGGGACACAGGAGAAAAGCACTCTCCTCCCAGGAGGGGAGATGGGAAGTCTCCCCTGGGTTCTTGGGTTTCTCAGAAGGGGCTTGCTCCGCTCATGATGCCCTCAGGGAAGGAGGTGCTTCACAGGAGCCCACCCCTTGTTTAATGAGTCTTTCTTCCTTTGTAATCTCACTAATCTCAAATTGGGTGATAGAAACCTACTTACAGTTACACCCAAACCGCCAGCCACAGAGCAGTCAGGGAACTGGAACAAATTGCTTGGGAGGAAAAGAGTCAAAAGGAAGAGCTCCTTGAGCAACTATGGTGCCAATGGCCTTGTATTGTCAAGCCACAGCCCAAGAGAGATGAAGCCTTCATCCTCTGGTTTCTCTCTGTCCACTGTTATCTAGGTTGAGTTGAAGGTCTAACCTGGGTGTGAAAACTGAGATGGTGCTGATCACTCCTGAAGCTGTAGGTTTCCTTTAGGGCTATCCGCAGTACCCTTGGGAATCAACACTCCTGGCCTTCTCCTGTTCCCAAGAGGTAGTGATTTCTTCCAGTCACACTTGGGAAAAGAGGATGGCTCAGCACCGCTCCTGAGGTTCTTCTCTATCTCTCTGCGGACAGAGCAGACTTTTAGGGAGATTGCAGACGGCATCTGTTCTGCAGCAAGGTGCTGAGGATGCCGTTGCTCCCCAACACACACCCCTGTGCATTAGCACCAACGTTCACCTAAACAAACAAAATTTCCAGGCTCCTGTCAGCGACAACTCTAACTTTACTAACTCCCCAAAGCCTTTTTGCCCTACCAGCCTGAAACACCACTGGCCACAGGATGGTACCACTTGTACGTCTCTGTTCTGGACACAGTGATGGGATTAGCAGCTCTCCACAAGGCAATTTTCTGTGAACTTAGATTAACTGTACATTTACGGCACATGAATGTGTTGCCGCATGTCAGGAAATAACATAACTCAAACCGCAGAACCAAGACTTCCTTCTCCCTTTTTTTCTTGCAGGTTTTTTTAGCAGCAGGTTTTTGGGTCAGCTCTGGGAAGTACAATGGTTTTACTGTCAGATTTTTGTTAGAAGCTGAAATGCAATTTTTTTTTTTACTGGTTGATTATTTGAAGGATGATTATTTTTGCCTTCCAGAAAATTCTACCTAAACATAACAAGGGCTGAGATCAAGAGCCATTCAGTCATTGGAGTAAAACAAAAGAAATAGAGGAATCCTTTAATAAAATGACTTAGAAGAATGAACGCACTTGAGTAAAAACATCACTAATTTGCACCAACTGCACATTTGACAGAACTGAAGCAGCAGCTGCAGACCTCTTCTCCTTTCCTCTGACAACTACTGGTATTTGATGGTACTCTGCCATCATCTCTTGACATTTTAACTGCTCCTTTTGTAGCATAACCTAATATTCGTGCGTGCTCAATATAAATTTTGGGCCACAGGCAAAGCAAGCTAAACACAGAGTACGTCTTGCTGCCCAGAATCATGAAGTCTGCTCATCTGCATCGTTTCCGCTGTTGAAAAAAAGCAGAAGCCGTTGTAATTGTGGGCTTAACTTAAGTAAGAGTTAAGATTTATGGATGAAAAGCGAATCAAGAATTAAATTGATTTACTAGACTAAGAAAATAGCAGATGCCGATGTAATGAGAGGAATAACAAGTTTCTTGTGATAACTCCTATGTAGTTTGGTAGGAATATTGAACATGAGTATGAAAAACTCTTTTTAAAAAGTCTAGTCTTGCAGTACTCATGCAAGCAAAGCTTCAATTTTAAATGAGAGCTAAAGGATTAGATCCTCTAATCGAAATCTCTTTATTACTACAGTCTACTTTGTGTTCTTGCATAGAATTTCTATAGATAAATGTAACAGAAATGTGGGTATGGATAGCACCTCCGGGCGTCATCCAGTGAAACTCTTGCAATGAGATGGGGTCAGGGAAGCCTCAGTCAACATCACTGACAGCTTACGATAAAAATCCTCCAGTAAACAAGAATGCAAGACTTTTGTAGCCCGTTTCAGGATTTCACCTTGTGAAATAGTTTTAAAGCTTAAATAAGTAATTTTAAACTTAAAGTTATTTGTTAAAATTATTTTAAAATAAGACGTTTCTTAATAACCTGGGTATTCATTACATCTAATGAAGATGATTGTCTTACTGAAAAGCAGCCATGGAGAACATGGATCTTCATATCTTTACAAAGAAATTTTTCATATTGGAAGACCAGTGTGCCTTCTCAGTCGACTCTTTTCTAGAATCAACATGCCCGGTTCTTTCTGATTTTCCATGAAGGTCATCCTAGCTCTCCCACCTCTCTTATCCCGTGACTAAATTCCATTAATCTATTCCCCTTCTCCCCAGTTCCAGGTAGGATGGAGTGAATACTACCCATGCCACTCATATATTACGCTTTTAAATACCTCTCACAGCGGTCTTTGTTTTGTCTTTCAGCAGATACTACATCATGGGCTCCCATGAGGGGTGACACCCACCTTACCTGTTTTTCCCACAGCATCCCATCCAACTCACCCACAGCACCAGGTGAATATAACACAACCATGTCCGTGTGTGTCTCTTACGCTCAAGTATTCTGCAGTTCGTCTGCACTGAATGTCTGATTCAGATTTTAGGCCACCTCTTCAATTTATCAGACTTATTCTGAACCCTCGGTCATTTATTTAAAACGGCTAAGAAGCAAGCCCAGGACAGATGTTCATCTGGATTCCCCTTGACAGCACGTCTTCTTCCCTCTCCGTTAGGGCAGGGAAATAAATACTCCTTGCAAGTATCTTCTTTCTTTCTTCCTCCAAACCAGTCTGAGCCATTACAGTAACAGTAGTGGACTCTAGATTACACTCTCAACTCCCTTATATGGTCTTGTGGGACACTCTCAGAGCATCATTAAAGTTAAGATACAATCTTGAGCGCTCCCTCCTTATCAACTAAGCAGATGAGCTCATTCAAGAAAATGGTTTGGATAGGTTTGTTCTGTTCAAGTCCATGATAGCTTTTTTCCTTTTCCCCTTTTTCTCTTGTAAAACAAAATCACTTTTTGAATACTTACAATCACACAGTTTAATAATTTCAGCATCTTTGGAGGATCAAAGCTATACTGATGTGTGCACAACTCCTCCAGTCCTCCTTTTTCAGCCCTCCTCTCATTGGTATATGTGGATTGTGTTACCAAAATCAGTCGGTACAGACAGAGCTCTAAACATTCATTTCTGTTCAAATGTCAAACCATGTATTTCT
>NW_009614487.1:17719-46708 GCF_000690535.1 Cariama cristata | reverse complement strand
AAGACGAAGAGGCTGTGAAGCTACAATGATGTTAATCTTTTCTCATAAGAATGACACCATGCCTTAGAAAAACCTATTTTTCCATAGAGTTTTACTGCTGCTTACAGTGCAGAAGTTTTGCAAAAGAGGTTTATAAGACCATTGTAAAGCATCATGCTTTTCGCATCAATCTTTCTACAACTTGTTTGTTTTACAGACTAAGAGATGACTCTTCCAACTGTCAGTCCTAAACTTTAATCCTGCCTTTGGAAGTGAGCTGTTTCATTTCTGGGAGCCCTATCGCTATCGACAGCAACTAATCTTTATTAGCAATAACAATCCCACAGCTGGAAATGTCCCACTTCACAATTCTGGGGGCAATGCAGAAACCAGAGCGTTGTTCAACATTGCATCGTTGGCTCTGCAGGGTAACAGGCACTAAAAAAAGTCCTCCCGAAAGTGTAAAGGCATTGGAACTGACGTGCAATATTCTGCCTTCGCTTACAGTCAGGAAAAGGAACCAAAATCATCAACGTAGATGCAAACACTCAAAAGGAACTGCTGGTAAGAAGTTAGCCATTCTAAATGGAGGAATTAAATAGGGATTAAAAGACCCAGCCCTTACCCTGGAGCTTGTGAAAATGAAGACCGGTGCTGACCGACAACGCCTACCGCTTGGCAGAGAGGAGCCGTACTTGCTGTTCCAGCGGCTGCACATCAGCTGGGAGGACAGAACCACCCTTTGGTTCCTCTGACTTACCCCCGAGTAGGTACAACCCTTTCTTCAACCCTCAGACATTTCCATCATTGCTTCCCCGTCACTGTCTCTGCCCTTGACAACTTTTTTCTTTATCCCTGTCTTGATCCAGCTTTGTCAGCGATCCTTTTGTCTCTCTACATCCCACACAGATTGCCGTTTCCTCCATCCTATTATAGCCTGAGATCTTGGAAAGATCTTTGTTCAGTTTTTTTTTCATTTTAAACAGAATCTCGTGCATTTAGGAATAGGGATCATACGCAGGAACACCTTCTCCTAACTGCCCCATCGTATTTTTGCTGAAGCTAGCAGAGTGTAAACACACGCATACACCCTTGTTACAATTAATACCTCTCTTCCCACAGACCTTCTTTTTTCTCTTCATTGACTCCAGCTGTTTTACGCATTTCCCACGACATAGCACAATATTGGGCATTGTAGCTGGAGGGGAACCGCCCTGCGATTTACTCCAGCTGCTGCCTTTGCTGGGTGATTTCACAGCAGATGATTATCTGCTCATTAATATACAGTCCTGCCAGTAATCCTCCAGCTTGAGCATTCTTGGGGGGGTATTTCATTGACTTTTATTTTTAAATTGCGTTCTTAATACTGGAGTAAATGCTTGGGCGTTTGTACTGCTGTCTCCTGAGGCATGCCAGGTAGTTTTTTCGACTTGTTTAATGGCAAAGAGCATTATGCCAAGCAGCATAGTCCACATCACCTGCCTCTTCCCCACCTCCTCCGTAACTGCAGACAGGCTGTTTTTCCATTCATTACAGCATCACTATTTTTGGATATAACTGAGGAAGATCCTCATATGGTGGGACTCTGGCTGTAAGGAAACAACACAAAACTCATATGCAATTGCTTACAAAGCCCCAGTGAACTATGGTGAGGTGCAGGTCTTCTGCAACCTAAACCTAATTACTAACTACTATAACCCAAACCCCCATAGCAAAGATTTGCAAAGTAGCTCCGTATCTAGAGGCTCAGAACCACTCTTTGGCTGATGAGGCTCACCAGAAAATCCCCACCTCTGCCCTGAAGTGAGCAGAACATCTCATCTGCTGCAGCCCTGAAAGCTCAGTAACTCTGAAGTACTAAACTCTGGACTGGAGTATGTGGAAAAAGGAAAAAAAAAAAACAAAACAAACAAAAAAAAAGAGAGAGAGAGAGAGACTCTGAAGCTCATATATGTGATCGGTAGTGTACAAGTGTCTCTAAACTCTGATTTCAAGACCCTTTCTTTGCACAAGCCTGTATGAATCGCTTTATCCCCCAAAACATGCAATTTAACTATACAGCACACAAAAGAAATACCATGCTATGGGAGAAGGGTAATGGAGGTATCAGTAGGAAAGAATGCAAGTCCATTATCAGTATTTAGGTACTTAACGGTGTTAAGTACTGTGAGAGAGAGAGAGAGAGAGAGAGAGAGAGAGAAGTTAAGAAATCAAATAGTGGAAGTCAAGGCACAAAGCCAGAATACACATCTGACTCCTTAAAGAAGGCTCCCCCTGCTCCAACAGCCATAGAAGGGGAATAACCTACCCGCAGGATAACTTCCCGTGGCTTCAGACAAGTGTCACTCTCAAGAGCAGCCTGGGGGCCCTCCCTTGTTTGCCTTGTGCTGTTCTACGAGGCTGTGGTAGAGAGCAGAGTCAAAATACGAACAGAGACAAAACCTCTGGTAGCAGAGAGCCAACTCCTGGTGAAGTACGGGGAAAAGCACTGCAGTCTCGCTAGCCCAGAGGATGGGCTTGGAGGTGAGGGCTGCCCCTCAACGGGCATTTGGCTGAACTGGTGTGTGGGGTTCTCCTTTCATGCGAGGCACGGACGACTCAGCACACCAATATGATGATCAGAGAAGTCATTTATTAATCAGAAGGCTACACTTTATATTATGTTTTCTACCTCTATACACTCTCTTGCTCAAGCTCTGATTGGTTACAAGCACTGTTCACACGACTGTCATGTTTTTTAGAAAAGATTCAGCTAGGTGCTTACGCTATGCGCAACTTCTTCATAAATTAGACACAAGCTCTTTGTCTAGCACACAAGCTCTTTGTCTCGCCTTGTTACTATGATTTTATTTCTTATTTTTATCTATCTCAGGTTCCCCTAGTATCCATCCGCTGTTCCACAAGCTTGCTGCTTTGTATAACTCTCTGCATTTTTCCTACATCTTTTTACATTCTCAAAATATCCTCCAGCTCATTGCCAGCATAAAATGATCCTACACTGGTGGGCGCCCAAGTCTGAGGGAAGGAGGTTCTAGACCAGTTATTGAGATTCTAGATAGATTTCGTGGTTCTATGCTGGGTTCCGGATCACATTCTAGGTCAGAGTGCAGTTCTAGATCAGTCAACACGGGAACTTTCATAACTGCTTAGTTCAGTGGCCTGGACTTCATGAAATTAAGTACATTTCTGTAAATTCTTGTCCTATTGACTTCACATTTCTTCTGTATCTCCAAAGGCCAACCAAGCACTTGGATCTTGAGTTCAGCAGAAGTTACAAAAAGCCTTTGGGGAATATTTTGATAGTTTAGCAATGAAGCCGCCTAATACGTGACAATTTCTAGACTATATTCTAAGGTTTTGCACAGTGATTTGACTTGAAAAGTACATAATTTATGTTATCCACAAGGCCTTAAGATGTAAGGGAAAGAAATCAAGATGGCTTAAAGATCTTAAACAAACCACACACCCCCCTCCAACACAAGACCTGCCTTGTGCCAGCAATATCGGTTCGCTTCGGGAAGAAAACACAATGAAAATACATTAATCATGGAGAGCTTTTGTGCTTTGTTATACAACAGTCATCTTTCTCTTCACAGCACCTGGCAGAAATGTAGGTGTCCGATTCTGTACTGTTCCCTATTATGAGCTTTGCATTTTTTACATATGACTAAATCGATCCATTTAAAGCATGACTTGCAAGAAAATGATTTTACTTGACCCACTTCACATTCGCTTTTCACCCTTTCGTCCAAAAATGTTCATACCTTTTGTCACACCGAAGATTGATTCTTATTTGGGAAGATGAAGACCTAGATAAAATTAGTAAAGGACACCACAAAACTGCCTCTGTGGAAACTGAGCAGTGGAAAACAGGACATTGAAAAGTCTCTTTAAACCCTTGCAGACGTTGAGTGAAGTAATCCAGTCCCCACTCCAAGAATGTTTTGGCCTGTATGTTCCCACGTATTGTGCATTTATTAAAAGTGAAGACAGACAACCTTTACAACGTGCTTAACTGGACGAGACAAATATTTGATCTTCACATCCCCAGAAACATTTCAAATACATAACCAATGGCTACAAAGATTTTGGTTCCTACACTTGAAAAAATACTAGTCTTGAAGTGGTGTCTTTTGGCATCAAATGTGATTCCTGCAACCCTTGCCATCAAGCAGGCGACAAGAGCAAAATGGTGACACAAAAGGGACAGGTCATCCTTGGCATCATGCTGGATGCTCTGCTCTCCCTACCACCTCTCTGCTCACGCTTGAGGAGTTTTCTTTGCAGCCAAACACTGAGATCATACGTAACACAAGAGCAGTTTGGAGAAGAACTGGCACATAAACTAGCCATATCCAATTTCTATCTTCTGTTATCTGACAAGATTAGAGCAACTGCAAAAAGAGAGGGAGTCCCACCAACAGTCTAATAATACTGCTCACAATCACTACCAAAACTATTAAACGCTGTAGCGGAAAGGTATGCATCTGCTTTTGTTCAATTACAAAAACCAAGACAACAGAAGAATTAAGAAAAAACAGCTCGCTGTAGCTTAGGGGAAGGATGCTGCGCCAACAAAGCCGGGAGCATTATCCAGAATCCACATTGTGCATCCTTGACGCAATACTGTTTTCTAGGTGAGGTCGGACAACTTCTGTCCTCCCCTCCGGCTGCTGCAGCACAGAATTTAAGTTTATCAAGCCACAGCGAACTTTGAACTAACACCTACTTTATAAGTTAACTAAAAAAAAAAAATGCCTTTTAACTATAAAAAAGGCTTTTTAGCTTAAATAAAAATGCCTTCAGGCTTACGGGGTTCGTCTCTGCAGCTGACATAAATAGGGTTTTGTTAAACTTGGCTATGCTAACTGCTGGATGATGGCAGGCTCAAGAAAAAAAGCCAATGAGCTCAGTATGCCAGCACCAGCATGACCACTACCATTATTTCCTACTGCAACCTATGCAGAAGTGAAGTTTCAGCAGCAGTATTTCAGCTTTTAGGTTCTTGTTGTGGTTAAACTGGAGTTGTTCCCTCAGTAGCATGGGGCAAAAGTTGCACATCCTTGAAATAAACTCCATGTGATGAACAGACATGAGAAAGGACGTAAAAGTTCACAAAGGAAGGTAAGTATTTTTCACGTTTAGCATTTAACCAGGCATCTGGAGGGCTAAGGTTTTGGTAGGAAGGTTAAGGTTTGCTTCACAAGGTGGTTATTTCTATAAACCCAGGCTCCATCACAAAGCGGTCAGAGGTTATTCCCATTCTCCTGGCAGTTCGGGGTGATCAACTGCCAGACCAGCTAGTAGAAACAAAGTAGGTAAAAAAGAAAAATAAATAGGCTAGAGAAACTGAAATGCCTTGCTCTTGCCTCAAAATCCAGCTCAGGCTCTGCCATGTGCGCAGTAGGAGAGGACAACCTTGGTCAACAGGCAAGGGAGAGGCTGCTGAGGGAGAAGATTTTGCCAAGCCTGGAGGAAGAACATGAATCCATATCCGCGTGTCTACCTTTAAAGATGAACTTAAGCCTAAAAAGGCCATGGCTGAATAGTCATCCCCTGCCTTTTCTGAAGCTATTTTAAGACCAAAAACGCCTGAAGGAAGCTGTTCTCCAGATTTTGAAGGCAACAGTTCAATCGACAGTTCAGCGCTGCTTCAACCACACCATAGGATATCCCCTAAGCTGAAACTATGACGACTATGAAACAAATCTGTTTTGATTTTCCTCATTGTTCTACACATTAAGCATCTAAATCCTTTTGTTAAAAGCAAGCCATCACAGAGCAGAGACTCTTCTGGTTTCTGCCCTCTCTCAAGCACTTCAATTACCTTTCTACCCCGCCAGAAAAATCAGTACTCCATTGCTAGAAAAACACTACACATCTTACATTCATGCCAAATAACCAGTATTTATTTCAAAAAGAATACTGATACCGCACTGTATCAAAATAGCACCTCTTCTAACCAGGAAAGCAGGGATATGAGGAGGAAAAGAAAAGTTAATCTGTTATCACCAAGAAACGTGTAATACAAGCTTTCTCCCCACCCCCTACTCTTTCCAAACCAACACATTTTCAAGAGGAAAAACTGAAATTAACAGGAACATGAAATCTATATGCAGTTCATAAAATATAAAAGGACTGTTTTTAAGTCACTGTTTGCAATACAGAATCTCAACCCAGCTGCGATGCATCTTTGTTGCGCTGCACTGAAGTTTTCCTCTGGGAGCATTAGCTTTGGCAATGACATCTGAAAAAAAAAAAAAAGACTCCGAGATAACTCTGTAATTGGAGCATTTTCATTTTTATTCCTTTTACAGCAGACATCAAGCCATTTCTGAATTAGTAGTGAGGAACTTCTCCATGAAAAGCTGCTTTCCTTACCTCTAGCAAATTTAGTACCACTGAAACTCAGTAGCAAAGTCCAAAAATCTCCTAACACTTGTAAGGGCAGCACCACCCTGTAAATGCTGGCTCCGCACTGCACCAGTTGACGATGCTTTTTATCCACAATTTATCCATTTATCCATTTTTATCCATGATAGCCAAGAGCATAGACACACACATTTGCGATGCAGGTCCAATTAAACAAAGCACAAAACCTATTGTCTTTAGAATAACATAGAGGGTAAATACGTAATGACTTACTTGCCCTAAAGGTTGCAGGCTGACCGACTGACACTAGAAGGCAGTGGTTCTTCCCCAGAAGACCAATGACCTCATGGCAATGAAGCTGTCCTTCGGCAGATATATAAAACCTAATTAAGAGTTTATTACGCAATGAAAAAGCCAAGGCTTTACTGCTGGCGGGGGCTCAAGGCTTGACAGACAGGGGTTTGTCCGTACAGCACTCACCCCCGCAGATGTAACACTGCCAGGCTTCAGACCTGAACTCATAGAATCATTATGGTTGGAAGAGACCTCAAAGATCATCAAGTCCAACCGCATATCCGATGCCACCATGCCCGCTAAACCCACTAAACCATGTCTCGAAGCGCCACATCTAAACGTTTTTTGAACACCTCCAGGGATGGTGACTCCACCACCTCCCTGGAGAGCCCGTTCCAATGCCTAACAACTCTAACAGTGAAGAAGTTCTTCCTAATGTCCAGCCTGAACCTCCCCTGGAGCAACTTGAGACCGTTTCCTCTTGTCCTATCAACTCCTCTCCCTTTATGTCAGCCAAATACCTAAAAGACATGACCTCAGTTATATATTTCGCCTTGTGTTTCCATGCCATTAACGAAAAAATGAGGGCATATAAGTGAAAAGTAATGCAGCAAGAAAATGCAGTATTTTATGAAGCGCTTATTCCTCTCCCCTTGATTATTAACGGTTATTTACATCGTCACCTCTGGTTTTCCTCACACACAAAGCTTGGGAACACATGAAACACAGATACTCAAACCAACATTGGTTATTTTGACCTTGCTAAACGTGCCACCTTCTTCAAAGCCTTCTGCAATTCTATTCCTTCATTTTCAAGGAAGGAATTTGCATTTTTGGCTGTCAGCAACCCTCTCTTCTGGAGCCCTCTCGTTTGCCTTCCACTGCTGTGGACTTGTGATTTCTTTACCTTTTTTCCCCTAACGGTGCACTACCCCATTGTCATCCGTCAGCTCATCTCTGGAGATCTCTCCCTTCAGGTGACTTTCAGATGCACTTCCATTACACCATCTCAAATAGCTCACACCAGGAGTTTTCTTTCTGATCACCCTGTGCCACTAACCACAAGTGGTAACCGAGCTCAGCCATTCAGCAGAACTCCAACAAAACTGCTCATGCCCAAGAGCACAGAGCATCTCACCGACTCTATGATAAATTATTATAGCAAGTAGCAGCTCACCAAGTATCACATGCATGAAACAAGAGATGGAAACACATTTGAAAAGTAATAAAAACTAACAGATTCAGTAAACATGAGTTTTCAGTTACAACCAATAAATTGCAGAACCTGCATATTTTCAGCTGGCAAGTCATCATTTTGCGAAAGGCTTCTTTGAAGAGGTTTTTTTTTTTTAAAAAAAATAAATATTTAAAGAGTACTTGAAAGCTGTCACTAGCATGCAGCCTGTGTGTTCCCCTTTCACGTGGTTTGAGATTTGTGTGGGAATGTGACCTTGCGAGGGCTTGGTATGAGTTGGCCACCACAACTTCACAGGTATTTGCTTGACTCCAGAGTATCTGAGAAGAGTATTTAAATCTCTGTACGATTATTTTCTTCTTTTCCCTCATGAATTAGAAACAGGACAACCAAAGCAGATTTAGAGGCTTCATCCAGCAATGCTGCCTCCAAAAACATCTTGACCACACACTGACCTACCATGTCAGAGATACTTCAATCTCCAACTTCGCTTAGCACTTGTCAACCTGTGGGACCGAGAGCTGCAGAGAGAAGTTCTCATTAGTGGAGCAAAGATTACTGGGCAGAGATGATACAGCCCATTTTTGGCCAATTTTGTCTCAAATGCAAGCATTGTTCACTGGCAGAGACAAAGCTGTCTGCCCAAGAGCCACATACAACTCCATTTCTCACCTGCTGCAGCCACAAGGCTTCATGGTGGTGAGAGGCTCCCCCAGACCCCCCGTTCTTTCTCGCTCCCCATCAGCCTAGTCTTGTTCATCTACCGAAAACAGAGGGAATCTTCTCCTGATTTTGCAAGCTTTGTATGATTAGTCGTAAGAGACACGCTGGCAAGTAATATTTAGCACTGGAACTGAGGCCAATTGAACATTTCCAGAAAAGCCTACGTAAAGTGCTGATAATCACCAGTTTGATCAATGGCAGACCACCTGCCTACTTTCGTAACACACAACTTTTAAAAGTAGATACCATATACCTCTTGACACCAATGGACAGATTTTGTAACACTGTTCAGAAATTTAAATCAGAAATGTTTATACTTAACCCCTATGTTATATACTTTATAAGTATACCCCATTAAGAGCAGACCATGTTAGAATCTAGTGATAACTTTATTTAAAAAAACCCCTTTATAACTCATTAAGGTTGGTGCCAAAATTGCCACCGGGTCCAATGGTTTGCCAAAAGCAGGATTATCACATTATGTCTCTGAACAAAACCCCACAAACAACAACAGCAGAGAAGTACAGCTTTCAGAATGCTAAGTCAAGGACACTTAAACAGCTACTCTCAATATTCCACTCTAAGACAAATTGAGCAAAACTGTCCTTAGTGCACAGAAAGCTACATTAATCTTTCATAGTAGGTTTTCTTTATCACCAGTATTGAAAATAAGCCATGAACATAAAAGCAGCAAGAGAAAAAGTTGGACTAACCACATTTATTTTTCCACCCGTCTTTCCCTCTCCCTCTGTTCCAAGTTCTCTCTGGATACAGAGACCGAAGTATATGCTGTGTGAGAATGTAAATCAAATCACACATTTAAAACGGATTTTAATTGATGTACAGCAGTTACTGTTCATTAATGTTACGCAGTCCCTGCAATTACATTCTTTGCAAGGTTAAGTCTTCACTTTACTGCATCTTCTGATGGAGAAACAGAAAGGAGAGGTGGAATCAAGGAGTAAGGAATGATCAGTGTCATTAAAAATTTGGGGAATTCGAGTAGTAAACCTCAGGGAGTCTTCTATGAAGTTCCAGAAATAAATGGTGGCAACGTGTAGATATTGCAATTTTATTTCATTCGCTCAAACAAAACGTTAGCATGTAAGAAATTTAAAATGACACAGTATGATAAAAATAGCAGAGAATGAACTGAGAAACTAAAAAGAAGGTAAACCTAAATGCATGAAAAGTCAACATTCATTAGTGATCATCTTCAGTCTTTGACTGATGCTTGATGCTCGATAACTTTTTAGAACAATGAACTGGAAATCATTATGACTATCTGAAGAGATTTCAGCACCAGCACTAAGATTTTTACATTCAGTTGGTTTGCAGTTGACTTGGTAGCCACTTGTCTATAGTGCAGGTTTATCACAGGTCAGATCACAGTGTTGAGGAAAGCAACGCCTTCCTGGCATTAGAAAGGATCCCTTAAACTGCCCTCAGCTTAAGACATCCATTGTACAAAAGCACAGAACCACCACAACATGGTTTTTAAAGAACTTAGTCACCAGCAAGCAAAATAATCTTAGCTTCTGCAGTTCATTTTCAATACTGAAATCTCTGGAAACGGTGCAACTGTCAGTAGGACAGGAAATGTCTACAGTAATCTTTAATTCAATCCGATTTTCTGGAAAGAACTAATTCGGTAGTTTGGGATGACAGAAAGTATGTATGTAGAAGCAGCACAAAAGACAACATCTGTTCCTTTTTCTTTTAAACAGAAATCATGTTAATTGTAGACCAAGGCACAAAACGTTTAGTGCATAAGCCAGTTCCTTGCACAATCTAGTAGTTCAGCTTTTAATTTTGGACCACTTATACCCATTCACGCTATTCCACTATGCTACTCCTGAACTCTCCTAGAAACAAATCAAACATGATTTCTGACACGGGTAAACGTCCTTAATGCTCAAAAAGTCCGTGTAAAACGAAAGTTACATCAACAAAGATGAAAATGCCTCCTCTTGTTTTGAAAAAAACAGTACTTGACAAGCTTGCTACGGATTTTTTTTTTAATGCCTTCAATAAATGCATGCAGAAAAATGTTTTTGTTTTCCTTTTTTCTTTTTAAAAAATGATGAATACATGGAGTTAGGCAGTATCTCCACTGTAGTCTCCTCTTAGAATTTGAGCCTATAGAAACAGGAAGTGTTGAATTGGGGAAAAATTTCCCATTGAAGCCTTTCCAAAGCTGTAAGTGCTGTTTTGCTTTGGTGTTCAGCACTTAAGAGAGTATGTTATTGAAAGCATTTGTCCTACGAATGGAGCTGCATATACTTTTAAGCTGAAACATTAACCTCTCCAAAAGTTGTAAGTAAACGTTTCTTTTGGATCAGCACAGATCCCAAAGCAAACATGGCACTGTTATGGCTCAGAAAAATTGACAGCGCAAAGGAAAAGGGAAAATTTTGCTCTGTATTCTTTGTCCAAAGCACTACAGATCCAATTGACAGAATTTCTATTCCACTGAACTGTACCACATTTTAAAAAATTAAAAAGAAAAAAAAAATTAAAAAAATTTACAAGTATAAAATCTGGAAACCCTGGGAAACAGAAAGGTATCGTCTCCCCTAAAGATGATTCTCAAATTGTTGACCAAAACCAATGGCACACCATTGCTGTTTTTCAGGGTTTGGGTTGTGTGGAGCTGTGGGGTTTTTTCTTGGTTTTGAGCTTTTTGGAAGGAGGGTGGCAGATAAATTAGGAAGAGAAGGGACCATTTACTGTGACTTGACGCTCCATTGTTCCAAGGTAACTAACTGCTGTCCTCTTTAATTAAACAATCAAAAAAGGAGTCTCAGAAAAAAAGTGAAGCAGAGGGTCATGGTAAAAAGGTAAAGGACAATGCACTTACACAGGGGCATCCTCAGTAATTCAGATGCCTACACGTTTGTTCTCTCACTGAGAAGTGAGTTAAGTTCACATGGGAATTTCAGAACCATTATGGAAGTGTTAGTGAATTTCCAAATAGAAAACTGAAAAAAGATACAAAAGCATTAAGTACCTGGTTCCATTAACATGGTTACTGATAAAAGTCACATTTTCCTCATTATTACACATGCATGTAAGATGAAGAAAAAGTGTAGAAAGTAATAAAAATGTGTCACCTTCCCCCTCCCTCATCCCGCGTCTTTCTGGGCATAAATTAAGCCTTACAAATGAAAAGGCTACTCTGTGACATGCAACTTTTCTTTTAATTAAAAAGCTGGCTGTGTTGTGTTACATTACAAAAATGTCCACATGCATAAATCTAAAAAAAGCCCCAAAACCTACTGTAAATCTACAACATACTAATGATTTACATTTGACTGCTGATTCGCATTATGTAGAAGTCTTAGATTTGGTAAAGCATTGTAACAATGTAGGAAGGCATCTACATCTTTAAACTCTGGACTGTATTTGCTTTTTTTATTTTCCTATAAAATTGCATGAAGGCTAACTAGAGAGGCTTCCTATCATAAAGTTCCAAAATCTTGATATGTCATCACCGTCTAGGTCATTCACTTACAAATATTGCCCTTTAAAAGCACACGTTTCTACTTGTTCCATGTTTTGTGAACTGAACTTCTAAACATCTGATCTTTTAAATTATTCATGGGAATATCAGATATGATAGGAAGACAAACCTGAGATACATTTGAAGTACAACAGTATAACTTGCTAACTCCTTCATTCATAAAGAAAACCTCTCTGAAAAGCCTTCCCAAGCTTTTCCCTGTTTGTCTTAACAACAAATTCTGAAACATGTGCAATTTTATCTTGACATGAGTAGACTTCAAAGCACTGTGATCTTGTCTGATAGGTGTAGGAATTTCTGCATAATCATTACAGTAACTTTAAGAGTCTTTTCCACCCTGCTGTAAAGGTCAGAAAAAAGCTGGAAACTAGGAGGGGAATAGCATATCACCAGAGTGATGTGTCTGAAGCTTTTCAGAATAGGTTGTTTCTCCCTCCTTCCAAGTGTCTGTCTGTCTGTCTCCGTCTTCTTCTAACAGCTCACAAAACGTAGTCAATTTTATACCAAGTTAAAGAGTCACATCGGCTTAGTACTAGTCTTTCTATGCAGTATTCGACTTGCTGAGTTCCTGCCTGATAGCTAGAGAGAGAGACAGAGAGAGAGAAAAGTTAACAATTCAAATAGTCAAAGACAAGGCAGAAAGCCAGAATACACAACTGACCCTTTAAGGCGGCAGACCCTGCTCCAACAGTCTTATATTGTGAATAACCTATATGCAAGATAACTTCACGTGGCGTCAGACAAGTGTCATTCAACTAGGCAGTACCCTTTTTCCTCCTGTAAAATTTTTGTTAACATCTTATTTTCCAGTTCTGCATCTCCAGCAATTCTATGACCTTACCCGATGAAAATCACTACCACTGGGATTATCAAGGACCATATGTGTGGGGTTCATTTCTTTTAATTTTGTTTGTTTTAAGAGCAGCCTCAGTGTTCGCCCTTCTTTGCATCGTACTGTTCTATAAGGCTGTGGTACATAGCACAGTCAAAATAGAGAGAAAAGTGCTGTATTCTCTGTAACCCAAAACCAGCAAGCTCCTTCTACGACACCAGTTGAAGGCATTTGATACTTTACCCACAGTGGTAACAGTTTCATATGACTTTTTTTTTTTTTTTTCCCTTCACCCCTTTCTTTTTTCCCCATACTTTATTTTGATACTTTCCACAAAGAAAAAAAAAAAGCACACCAAGGTAGTAAATCACACACAAAATTTTATTTGCTTCTTGACTAGTGGACCTTTACGATTATGTTTTCTCAATGACTTCCCTTAACTACAGAAGGCTACTTAGGAAAATACCTTCTGTGAGAATGGTGAGAATTCTTTTCTTTGACTGATGTTACAGGCCAAAGGGGAGAAGACTGAAAGCTGGAAGCACAGTCCTAGTCTGAATATTACCAGTTTTGAAATATGCACCTCAGCAACTCTGGATTATTTAAAAATAACCCACCTACTACCACATGATACTACGGATAACTGCAAATCACTCAAATACAGCATCCTTCCAACCACTTTTAAAAGACACTACTTGATGCCAATGTTCTATTAAAACAAAACACACAGGACAGAAACATTGAAGCACATCAATCAGAACAGCTCTGGCACAAATTAAAGTATGCCACCAGACTAAGAACCAAGCTACTTTCACCAATGTATCATTCTTGAGCTAGAAACACATTATATTTACACTGCTGCGTGCCTGTAGCTAGACTGAAGAGCAAACAGATTGATACCTACCATCGATGAGTTCTTCCTTTAATTTCGTTAATTCCTTCCTCATTTCATCCAAAATGTCCTGTGGTGTCAGAGCATAAATAATAGATTAGTTTTGCAACACGAACAGATTAGTTTTGCCACCTGTAGTTTTCCGCAGAGAGAAATCGGAAATTCTTGCAACCTTCATCAACCTTTAAGCTTTCTGAAATGCATAAGCCACCCTTTAGCTTCCAAGTTAATCCTCAAAACCTAAAGCATCCCTACAACTTTCTTACTGCAGGTACAACGAAGAAAAAACCTCCTGTAGAAGTCCTACCAACTGATTCCTGCAGAACTTAGGAAAGGAGAAGGGACATACTGAAGTCAGAATATTGCACTAATGTAATTGCTAAATAAAAAAAAAGTAAAAACCACCAAACCCAAAACTTGTCAGATCCCTTTAAAATGAGAAAGCTTTGCTACAGACGAAATGTGATGTGGAATGCAAGAATAGCAGTTAACTAAAAACTGCAAGACAAGGAAACATTCCAAGAAAAACGAAAAAGAGCTCAAGTTATCAAGGTATTCCCAGTTGCAAAGTGGAACATGAGGGAATGAAGGTGCCGGAGTGCAGTGCTGTCCCCTGCGTTGTTTTGAGTGATGTTAACTGATGATTTAGTGACAACATTCTTACAAGCAGAGTCAGGGCAGGGGGGTAGTGCCTGTTTCTGCAGAGGAGACTGTCAGCTCCTGGTGAAATCCATAGTCAGCAGAAAACTCATGCAGAAGATTTCAGCTCTTTCTTTTTTGAGCTTTGGGGTCAAGCACACTGTTGGCAACTGAGCGTGCAATTCCTCTAGCGCACTGTAGACTTGTTGAGTCCTTAGTGAGCTGATGGCGGAAGAGTCGCATGGACACAGCTTCCGCGCCTGAAGCAATTCCTAGCGTAGGAGCATGTAGCAAAGCTGCAGAGGTAGGTCTCCCAGTTCACCAAGCCTTACAGAGGACTCTTGGGCAATCAGCGAGAAGCCTTGGAGCAGGAGCATGGCCAACAGTTGCTGGGAAGGGCAGTGGCAAGGAAGAGCTTGCCACGTGTCTGGTAGCAATAAGGTGTGAGGTGATTTTGGCTCCAGAGAAGAGAATCTTAAGAGAGGCAGCAAGAGTGAGCGTGCTGGAAACTTGGGAGAGCTGTGCTTTCTGGGATGATAGGATGCCCATCCTCTGTGCCTTCAACTCAAAAGAACCACAGAGAAGAAAAGAAGGCACCGCAGGGAAAAAAAAAACAACCACACACAAAACCACACAACAAAAACCCCAAAAAACAAAACAGAAGGAAAAAACCTGGGCAGCCAGCCTGCTAGCAGCAGCGGCATTTCATGGGAGCTGTAGCAAGCATACTGCAAATGCTCTTGAGATGACAAACCAAGAGTACTCCTTGAATTAAGATTCTAGAACAATCCCCAGACCCACCCACGCTCCGGAACAACTAAGCCAGACTAGAACCCGATCTAGACCCAACAAGCTGACCAGAACATGATCTAGAACCAACAACCAAGTTAGAATGCTCTCTAGAACCAACCACTGAGGTAGAATCTCAATCTAGAACTGACCTTCCCCAACTCAGGGGACCAGTCCCTTGAGCCAAACTCCACTATTCACACCCTCTAGAAAACACCACCCCCAACACCACCACCACAGCCCTACACCCCCCCTCCTCCGACCGCAAAACCTGCTAAGTCTGGAAACCGCCCCGCTGTACAACCAGCCACCGCTCTACAGACTCCTGAATGTAGAGCCCCCCGGCAATGGCAAGCAAGTCACTCTCCTCTTCAACGACACTTACTTCAGCAGAGCCTGGCCTGCAAAAGAGGCACATCACACCCCCAGTACACTGCCTACTCACAGCCTCTCCCAGAAAAATTCACTAGCACCAGCTCAACATCCTCCCCAAGAAAAGGAGCTTCCACCAGCTCAGCACACACAAACCTAGCCAAAAAACAGCACCAACACCTCAAACCTGACTCCCCGTACCACACCACTCAGGCACGAACAAAGCGCACTACTGCTTCTACCCAAGCAGCACTCAGCAACCCACCAGCAAGCCCACCCACCCCCATCACACCACTCCTCTTCCAAGTCTGCCACCTACACCAGCGACACCACACTGAAAGGCTGCTCACCCATGGCAATATGGCTTCCCTGACACACCTGGGCCTTGCCAGTCCCAAAGACCCTAAAGATCACCAGGTACACCAAGAAGCACTTCTCAGTAGTCACAGGAACACAAATACCTTACGCCCACTTTCTCCTCTTGGGGCTCCTGTTCCTACAAACGCAGAAGATCTGCTCGGTCTACAGAGCACTAATGCTCTTAACCCATCGCTCCTGTCTTCAGACAAGTCACAACAGATCCCTTGCTGAGCCTCTGGTTGCACAGCTTTGTCTGTTTGGCAACTGTACTTGATAAAGGCCTCCCACCTACCGGTAACTCTTACCAAAGTATTTCCAAAGTAGCCCTTAATGTCTTTTCCTCATCTAACAGCCAGAAGCTGCCACCTTCTTCCCACAAGACTCTCCTCTGCTCTTTGCCAGGATAGCTACACAAAAGGCAGTATCACGGGGTGCTCTTTCACCACCAAACTCAGGACTCCACAGGTGCTCACATCTAACATGAAAACATGGTGATACTTGTTCTGCTAGAACTGCTCTCAGGGCTTGTTGGTTGCTTGCTTGTTTGTTTGGCTAGAGAGAAGAGAAGGAAAGGTTTTCCAGGCAAACCAGTTCCCCAGTTCCATCCAAAGTTATATCAACACCATCTTGTGTGTGCTGTCTAATGCAAAAGCAGGAACAAGCATCTGTGAGAAAGTAACGGGGCTGTGTAAGCCGCCATCCTACTGTTACAGCTCATAAGAATACTGAAACATGTCTGGGAAAAAATAATGACTAATGATTACTAAATCATTATTTAAGTTTGGAACTAGTTAACAAAACAGTTAAAAACTGGTATTGGACAGCTAAAAGTCCTTATACCCAAGTTTTCTATTCAAAGCTTTATATACGTACCTGCTTCAATCTGTCATAATCTAGACCTTCTGACTGTACTCCATTGGCACTGGGTTGCCCCGTTGGTGTAGATTTTGGTCTGCAGTACAGAAACACATCCATGAATTACCGGTCACTTGTTATTACAGGGTACACAGGACTTCCCCATCAAACTTGCTAACATTTGTCTATCAAAAACATAGTAAAGAATCAGAAAGAAATAAAATTTTGGGAGTAGGAGGGTGGGAAAATCAGGCAGACCCAAAATACCACACAGAATAGAAAGGAACCACCAAGAAGAGTTTCCACACACTGGAAATATTAATTACCATAAGAACAAGAGTTACTAGTTCAAAACAAGAACTTTGCAAGTATCGGACAGACTTCACTGTCATGAGTTTGATTTTTTCATAATGGGCACAAAAGGCTGAATGCCTTCAGATGTCAAATACTTTCCCTTCTCTCTTTTCAACAACTTACTCATTTCAAAAGAGGCCTTCTCCAAGAAACACTCCCACTAACTAATGACCACAGGTTGATGCTCTAACTGGATGAATGCTGTGGAATCACCCCGGCAGATTTTCAGCATTTGACAGGACATGGCCAAGCAACCTTATCTAACTCCCTTTCAACTTAAATTCTTCCACCAATTGCTTTCTAAAGCTACTGAAAGCAAATATTGTAACAGCAGCAAGATTTGTAAGATCATACTTGACATAGTCCAAAACACTAGAACTTCCTCTCATGTTCAACGTTTGCTTATGTAATACTCTCTTAAAACATCGAAAATTTGCTTACCAAGATCATCTTGCACTTTTAACACACTTCCCAGAAGAAGCGGGTTTGCTACCTTCTCACATCTCTTTTCCAATCCCCTCTGTTCATACAAGGTGTAACTCAGACTCACGTACTTACTACCCTTCCACAGGGCCTTGCATACCTACAGCTACGGGCAGAGACAGAACGTAGATGCTAACAGCAGTAATACAGAAACAGTTCTCCAAAGCAGGGATGGATGCGTGGGTGGTGCGGGACAAAGAGGGAGGAATGTTCTGCTGTTCTTAATTACTTTTTACATCTTGACTAATATTCGCTATCTGTTACTCTCTAAAACGTTAAGCCAAAAAGAAGCTGTTGATAAAATTGCTGATAGTTCATGTCAAGAGGTTTCCCCAATGTTTAGAATTATCACAGTACACTAACATTAAGGAAGGGCAGGGTATGAGTAGACTAAACTGGGTCCTATTTCATCATCCTTGTATGTGGCATCACTGAACAAAAAGGCCTGGCCTAAACTCAGTGTCTCACTTGAAAATTCTGACATAGGAGGAATTCGTTAAACATTGCATTTTTTCAAGAGGTTTCCCCAATGTTTAGAATTATCACAGTACACTAACATTAAGGAAGGGCAGGGTATGAGTAGACTAAACTGGGTCCTATTTCATCATCCTTGTATGTGGCATCACTGAACAAAAAGGCCTGGCCTAAACTCAGTGTCTCACTTGAATGAATTCCTCCTATGTCAGAATTTTAAACACTGCATTTTTCTGGATTCGTTACCTGAGGGTGCAGCCTTATTTATTACGATGGAAGGAGGCCAGGAACAAAAAAAGACAAACCAGCAGGAAAGGCAGAGTTCTGCGCTTTATCTTCTCTCAAATACACCGTATAGAACTATCTTTTTCCAGAATAAAGCAGAACGTGTGAGGAAGACAAGCAGTATATCCATTACTTTAGTTTCTCCATTTATTTATGTATTTTTAATTTAGCTAACGCAAAAAAAGCTGTGTTCTCACTCATAAGAGAGTAGTGAACCTCTCTCTCTCTGGTTTTACAAAATCACTACCTTCAGCTTTCATGCGTCTTCCCTTACAAGACAGGAGTTCATTCATGAAGAAATTGTCTGATTACATTCTCTTTGTTCAGTACAATGGTTTGTCTTGATGACTTTATAACCCAACAGGACTATCTTCTTATTTGCTAACTGAAGGAAAACACTCAAAATGTGACTCCCAACAGAAAAGGGCATGCACGTTAAAGTGTCATTTTGATACTACAGGAACTTTCTCAGATTTGTGCCCTCCAGCAGATACTTCTACCTCTTGTTAGGTTCCCAGTGTGAAAAATGTTAAGAAACAACACAGGACACAAGAGTTGCCCATTTTTCCTCCCCCTAACCTGCAATAGGTCACACCTGTCTCATTGAAAAGCCTGGCACATTCAAAAAAACTTCATGAAAAACTTCATACACATTCATAGCTACTGAGTAATTCTGCTGACAAGTCATTTTGAAGTGTTTCACTCGAGCCCATTCATCTTTTCAAAAGGCAGTAACTCCCGTGTAGCTCGTAGAATCTCTTAACAATTTTTTTAAATGCTTCATGATTATTTCTGTGCACTGACAAGTTAGTTATGTCAAGCCTAGCAGCATCCATTTAGGAAAACACTGCCAGCAGTTAACCATGCAAAACGGAGGCAGCAGAAGGGACTGTATTAACTGTCCCTTTGCTGCTGGACTTTGCATCAAAGCAGAGAGGTGCAGGAACATCCCGTTGCTATACCAGCTCTGTTGTTCGCTTGGGATCACAATACTCAATTGCTACAGCTGTTTATATGTAAGTTCCAAGAGAGAAACTGCTAACATTATTATTGTTTGAAACACGCCAAAATGAAAGACATGATTCACCAAGTAAGACAGAAGATTAAATATTCAGTAACTTGATAGTGGAAAAAGCTGGAAAATAGAATTCACCTTGCAACCACCATAAAATCTAGTGTGCACTAATGCTATGAAGACAAACCAGTTTAGGATCTTTTACAAAACGCTTCGGATATCGACAGTGCTTAGTTCATTATGAAAGAATTCCTTGCTCAGAAACATTCATCAAGATGAGATCTTTGGCAATTGCTGCTTCATCACGTACCTGATATTTAAAGTGTTACTTGCAGTTTACACCTCAAACTGTGAACACTGACTTACTCCAAGCAGAATTCTTGGAGTATTTCAGATTCTCCATATATAGTTTCTGATCATTTCCACTGACTATCGCTTTGTTCCCATACACTATGGCATCACAGCATTTACCCAACATGACTGAAAAAAGAATCAGTGTCCTCTCAAATGCAATTCCTGGCAATTGATAACAGGCACCTACTACCTGCCTTAATGGAAGAATCCAAACAACAATATACGTTTAATATTTTAATAAATTACTCATGACTGTAATATTTTAATGAGATGACTTTAAAGAAGCACTCTTCATAGACAGGCTACTTCATGTTTCTTTTGCTTCAGGTCTTCAGAATAAAAAGATGGCTCTACCAATCATACACTATATACTCCTGCTATCTGTCAAAAATCTCAACAGGAAAGCCTCCTTATAAACTCTACCACTCAGTCTTAAGAATATATTCCATTTTTGCTTTCTGAAATGCAAGACATTCTTCATTCAAATATGAAAGACCGTAATTTGTAAACTAGATAATTTCTAATCTCAGGCAAATCTAGCTGTCTTCCCCAAATTATCCTATTTTTCCTTCTTCAACTTGCTCAGAAGAAAGATTAATGGTGAATGTAGTTGCCGTTAAGACAGGCATTAACTATTGAAATTTGGTGAATAAAATATCCCAACCATTCTATCCTAAGATGGCTAAAGAGCTCTCCCATGTGGTTTTTCATAGCATTGCCTAAGAGGAGAGTGAGGCAACCTTGATAGTCCCTAAAACACTTGAAATCAAGCATGCAAGAGAAAGATTTTATTCATGCCAACATGCAGAATACACCACCCAAGATAAGTAGCTAAAAGGGGAACTTTTCATACAAAAGATTAAGTAGTCACCACAATGAGTGCCGTCATTAAAAACAAAGCTGAAATTTGACTCAGTAATTCTGAGGGGCTCTGTAACATGTTTACCTGTGGAAAGCTCTTAAAACCTGAAGGTTTTCAATGTCAGTATTTTATGACTACCACTACAGACAGTGAAACTGAGATCTACAGCTAAAAATACATATGATGTTAATTTTAACTTGTGAAAGTGTTCCCAACAGAAACATTAATTTATGTTTAACAGGTCCTTTTATTATTTTTTTTTTCCTTTCCGATATTTAAGGCAGGCAAAATCTATTGGTTATCTTTACCTAATTTGCGAAAAGCAGATGTGAAAACTCACCTGGGAAATTAATTGCTATTTGTGTGTATCTAAACTTACATTTTTAAAGACCTGCTTCTCAAAATACTGCAAGTGGTTCGCTAAATCCTGGCATATCCAACAGGAATTTGTACCTTTGCAGGTGGCGAGTGCCAGAAAACCAGTTTTTAATGAATTCTTAGCTGGTTCTTAAGCCATCTCAATTTGCCTTTGACACCATCTGCCTTTAACCAGTCCAAAAATGGGCTCAACTGCACAAACAAAACATGAAGAGGAACCTGGTGGTGTTTGTGGTGATTACTAATCCATGTAGAAAAAGTCCAACCCTGAACTGGTCAAAATGGTTATTAGAAAGTCTCAAATCCCAACAGGATGATACCTGTTTAATGAATCATAGAACCTGTTTTCAGAAGCAAGCAGATTTTTCCATGGAGATTCCCGTCTATGAAGGGGAGAAACACTACCTTAACAAGCTATAATGGGTCTTAGTTTCATTCAGTTTTAGCACCTTAAACACCATGGGGTTTCACTAGTTGTGTTGCAAGAGTTCTATTTGAATGTTTCAGGAAATATGAAAAGCACATAGCTTAAGTCTTTTCAAAGTCTGCTACAAAAAAAAGGTCTGATTTTAAACAAGACACCAGTTATTTTAAAATACTTAGAACATTCATTCCAAGCAACAACTCCTTCATTGTCTACCTGTTTGGAAACTCTGAAGAGAAAATTTTGCTTACTTGATGGTTTCTTAGGTATGCTTTGTTTAATTCCCATAAGCGACTCATATCCTCTCTGTAGAGGTCAGAAGCAGGTTCTCAAGCCTTACCAGGTGAAAGATATCCCCTTTTGGCAAACACATTATTAGTGTTTCAAATAGCAGCACCCTTTGACTAACTCACACAGAGAAAGTTACTTTAACAAGCTGTTTGCTGAGCTAGACTTGGCAATCTTAGAGAATTAAGAAAAATGCAAGGATATTCAAAAGAGACCTCTTCTACTAATACCTTTTCTTTCTCGGTCCATGGAACTTTCCTCATCCTGGCAGGGCAAACTGTCAACACTAACTAGAAAACTGTACCAGCAGTCTTAAAATATATGCTATGGCACCTTCCAGCAGGTTATAACATCGCTGGAAAATAATACTGACTTTCAATAAGCATGGAATTCTTGTTTTGGAAGAGCTTTCAGACTATACACCCAGTGAGGCTCTCATCAAGCTGAATTCTATCAACATTTTCCATTGGGTAACTGAAGACAAAAGCTTGATGGAGAGATTTTTCTCAATACGTCTCAAGAGAAATGCTCTTTAGGATTCCTTACACAAATTATTTCTGTGACAAGTTCTCCCTCAATGCCACGTATTGATACCTCAATCTGCTTGAAAACAAGAGACCTCGGTTAAAGCAGGGAAGACCTACCAGGGGGTGAGGGGGAAGAAGGTAGGGGGAAGGCAAGGCTAAAGGTAAAGCAGTATTTTGTTACAGAGAGGACATCACCACCAATGTTACCTGCTTTTTGACAAAAAACAAAACAAGCAGCCAGAATCAAGGCTGCAGGCATTTTAAGCTTGTGCACTTAGTTATTTCTGAAAGACAGACAAGGATACTGATGGAGGCTGAGAGTATTTAGCGTTGCGTTTTAGAACTGAAGACCTCGATGGCAACGTCAACCAAAGTAATGCCACTAAGAGAATAATTGTTTTTTCTTCTCTAATCACCAAATCTTGCAGAGCTGATTCCAAGAGGCCAGAATTTTAAGAAGGACTCAAGTCATTTCAAACAAAGCATTCTCAAGTTTAACATCTTCTTTTGTTTTCTCTCAAGAAATTCAGGTTACTTTGTCAGATTATCACAGGTCAGAATCCTTTAACCTCAGTATGCAGAATATACAGGAATTCTAAAATGAACCACAAGCTTTCTGCATAATGTAAGTGGCAATTAAATATACCTTAAAAAAAAAAAATTGCTAAAGTAGCCATTTCATTCTTTTGCATTACTGAAATGCTTACTGAAATGTCCACTGCCTACCAAAGTTCCAGCTGAAAAGTTATCAAACATTCGTTAATGCACTGAAGGATGTATAATATTTCTACGCTTCTTTAGGATGGACTTCCTTGGATTGGTATGAGACAGCTACTGAAAACTGTCACAGAATCAAATCTTACCAAGATGGCTTAAATATCTAGACAACCATTCTATGACTAGCACAGAAATAGAAAGGAGAAAACCCATTCACTAGATTTACTACTGAATATCTGAATCACAGCACTGAATGTGGTTTTCCCTTGCAGGAAATTTCAGGGTTTAAAATTTAAAGAAATAGAAAGAATTAAACATCGCTGTGGGCAAATGTACACCTTAATAACTGAAGTTATACAACAGTAATTGTTAAGGAATCTTTCTGAGTTTTACTTTTGACTTTACTGTCAACAAGTTCACTTACTAGCATTCTCCAAAAGCAACTCTTCATTCCAAATTAAAACTGCCAAAAGCAGTTTCACAGCAGTAATTTTGAACCCATACATTTTGCTTTTAATACTATTAAGGTGATTTTTGCTATTTTAGTCCAGTATCTTTAACAGCATGAACAACAGCAGCAAACATGAGGAAAAGATAGCTGGTAGAAAAGGGAGTACCTGGAGATAACAGGTGACTTGCTTCCATTCACTGTATTTGTTCTTTCCCAAGGCTTTCTTGTTAGTTCTGGAAAACATAGTGAGAAGATTAAAAACTGTCTTTTTCTATTCCTTGTGTCATTTATGTCAGGAAACTTCAAGTACCTGGCAACTTAAGTCAGCCATTGGTTTGGGGGTTTTTTGTTACTACACTGCATCAGTTCTTTCACATTAAGCTACATCCTGTTGTATTCGTCTTGGTTTTAGTCATACTACCATGGATGTTGTGATAGCATCTTAAAGTTGCACTTTTGTTCTAGACATTGTAAATGCCATTTGATTCTTAATCCAATTAGGAGAAGGTCTGTCTATGCATCTGATTGCTTCAGTTGTGAAACATGGAATTCTGGAAATAGATACCCAATAGTCAGCTTCAAATACTGGGGGAAGATGTTTTTAAGCTAAAGGAGTTCTCCTGAGCTGTCAATGAATTCTATAACATTAATTCAGCGTCAATTTTCATGACATGACAGCAGGGATGATAAAACTTCACACAACTAGAATATCTTTCAGCAACAAGGTATTTATTTTCCAAAGTCTTGTCCCAAAAAGATACTTCTAAAGTTGCAATACATCCTTTCCCCCTTTCAAAACAATACAGACTCAAAACTAAAGGCACATTGCCCTGGGATCCAGAAGACACTGTAGTTTACTTACCACCTGTGATAGTAGACAAAGTTTTACTGTGCATCTCTTTTTACGTCTGCATAGCTTACACTCTACAGGCAATTGCTCTATTATACACTGCAGAAGAGGACTTCGGGGCCTGTCTATAGGCATGAGTCTGATTTGTAGTCAAGTTTAAAAAGCCCAATCTATCTTTATATACGCTTATGCCTCACTTTCCATTATGGAGCCTGCTTTCAGCTCTGCTTAGAATCCTCTCCAATAAACTCTGGCTCGCTCTCCTGAGTTTATTACACTGATCTAAAGTCATGTGTGAAAGCTAGCTTTATTGTGCAGGTTTGTTTGTCAACAGCAGACAGACAAATATGACAGAGGAAACAAGGCAAACAGTTCAGTTAAGGACTCTTTATTTTGTGTTCTTGCACAGTAAATGAGATGATTTTTTTTTTTTTTTTTCTCCTTTTTTTCCCTTTAGTGGTCTCACCTAAGCCCTTCCTCAGGACATATCTATCACCACAAATGCTTCATTCCTTCCAATTCGCACAAGTTAAAACAGTCTTTCTGTAGTGTGAATTGTTATTACTTACTTCCTATCATTACTTACTCAGGACTTTAATGTGCCACTGATCTTAGCAGTCTTTACTTCAGATTTTGGGTTGGTTGGTCTGTTTTGTTCCCTTTCTCCTGTATTGCTCAGCTCTGCTAAGCTGGGCAAGTTGAGAGGCAGACATGCCCTTTCAGAGTCCCACAATGACCAGGAAGCTCTCTGGGATGCAGCTAGATACTGAGAAGAATGTCTGAATTGCAGAAGTCCACTAGCATAGCCTGTGACCCAGCCAGCTACAGGTTGCCAGTGTCAGTAATAAGTCTCAAGCTTCATTTGATGTACTAGGCTTCAAAACTTGACCTGCCATAGGAGTTATTTTAGCAGGATTTTAGCTGTATCTGCAAATTCAGAAACTTTTGTTATGGCTGCAGCTTGCTTAAGGACCACATGATTATCCTTATCTAGCTGAAACAGCAACATTAACAAAGGGTCATTCGCCTGTTGCCTATCTCATGGTTTTGAGCTTGTTTTGTTTAAATTATTACCCAACATGTTTTAACTCAGGTTTTACTAAGCTTTACATGACTGTGTTTCTTCCCCTAAAAGGAATATACCATATACAGCAAAGGACAAATACATGTAAGTAATCATTGCGTAACTCTCCCTGTAAGCAACAGCAGAGAGAGAAAGGGAGTACAGCCCCTTAACAGCGTTGAAACTTATCAAAATAAATACAAGGAGACCCAAGCTCAGGCCAGAAGAAACATCTTCCCCTTTCAACATCATACTTCTCCTGACAAAGAATGTGGAACTCTCATAGTTCACTACAACAGCACATAGGAAGGGTAAGTGCAACACCAAAGAGGTAAATGCTAGCAAGTCTGTGTGTAACAATTTCAGTTATATTATTAATGCAAATTAGACATAATTACACAAATTTTTGACCTGGTCTATGCTCAATATGCCAGGCATTCTTCTTAAATGTTTTAAAGACATGTTCCAATGATGAGACACAGCATTACCAGAGCATTTTACATCATCAAGAAAGGAAGTGAAATCTCTCCATTGGAAGGAAACAGACAAACCTCTGGATGCATTCAACATTTTTAAAAAGTTTGATGAGGTTTCTTATCATGACAACCAGTTAAAGGAACCACTTCACTTCCACTGTTTCTGATTTCCCTCTTTTGGGCCTATATTATTAGAAGTGTTCCAAAAGCAGTCATTTCCCAAAGGCTAATATCATCTCTGTTTAACAGAATGAAGCAAACTCCTACGCTACAGGGTGGGGGGGTGGATTAAAAACTTGATTTAAGTCATTTATTGCCTTGCAGTCTAATTTCTTTAGACTACTGGCTGTGTCTCAATACTTACAGTTTTTCAGTTATTTCTGTTCAGATACACTTAGCTCCTAGCTCTCCTTTTTATCACACAGCCAGTGGCTGCCTGTGTTTTGTTCACTCTGCAGCAGTGGTTTTCAATATTAAGGCCTGCACACCATCAAGCGGCTGAATCATCCAGTGAAGAAGTACACGCATGGGGAAGCAATCAACAGAGAAAGCTAGAACATATTGAAGACTGGTATATTCATTACCCAGCTATTTTCCTTCTGCTTCCAGTATCTTTTGGGATGACAAACTGCAGCTCATATGGCACATCCTCCCCCTTTTGAATGCACACAGGAGGAGGTGGCCACGGAAGCTAAAGGTACAAGAAGGTACTACTACAGGACAGGAGAAGAAAGTCTTGAGTGTCACTTGAGTCCTTGAGTCACACAAGCATTTACAGTATGAATACATAAGCATGCTGACAATACATCTTGGCCAACTACAGAATTGGTGAAATGTAAGCTTTCCTGACTGCGGCAGAAGTGTTGGCTATGCACTTCCAAACTCTGCCACAAGCGTACCTCAGCAGAGGAATCATGGTTAAATTCTGTTCCATGCACTTATGTTGATTTAGAAAGGACACTTCCACGTGAGGGAATCTTTACTAAAGTGCCTGGAAGCGGTAATTGTTTCTGTCTGATATCTTGTACGTCTGCCTTGAAGGAAACAAACTACTGTTCCAACTTGTGTCCTGCAATGACTAAGACAACTTGCTTTCACAGTCACTACCAACTGCCTTCTGTGCATCAGCCCCATAGGTTTGACACAGGAGGACCCTAATACCAAGTGCAGTGTTGCAGTGGACGCTCTTTTCATCTGTCATCTTCTGAAACACTTCTGAACTAGGATGCATTCTACAGCAAAATGCCAGGCTGTAATCCTGGGAGAAGAGGCAGGCTTCAAAATTCAACACAGCTGACTGCAATTTGTCATTAGGTTTTAGCATTATATAGAGTCACAGAATTCACAAACCTGTGCTACTTACCAGGTGTGCTTGTTGAAGAAACCTTAGAAGTTGAAGACTCTGATTCTTCCTGATTAAAAGGGAGGAGAGGGAGAAGAGGGGGAAGAGGAAGAGAGGAAAAACAAACACTTTTAATCTGTTAGATTCACAAGAGTCAATCGCAACGTGCTTGTTGAAGAAACCTTAGAAGTTGAAGACTCTGATTCTTCCTGATTAAAAGGGAGGAGAGGGAGAAGAGGGGGAAGAGAGGAAAAACAAACACTTTTGACTCTTGTGAATCTAACAGATTAATCGCAACTATTTAAATATTTATTTCAGTTTTTATATAGATTTAAATGGTTCTGCTCAATTTTATGTAGAAAATGTGCAAGCACTAGGCACCACAAAATAGCGGTTATGTGTACAGATATATGGTAAAGTATAAATAATCCCTCATGTACACCATTAGAATCCTTCTCATAATCTAGTATTGAATAATGTGAAGTAGATAAGATTTCTCAACTCACAGTTTTATCTTCTTTCTGCTCTGGTTCTGTTGATCCCTTTTCAGCAATTCTTCTCCTACAAGCAGAGACAAAAGTTACCAAGATCATCATGGCTTTAAGATGGAAGAATGTTGTTTACTGTAAATAAAGACACACACAGCTTCTCAGCTAGACAATTGAAAATTAGTGTTTAAAAAAAGTACTTTCAAAATACTTTCAAGAACAAAGCCCTCCTGCCAAAGCGACTGTGCAATTCTTTCTCCTCTTGAAGTCTGTATCCCCTCCCCTGCTGCTGCACAAAGACTTACACAGAAGAAAAGTACTCTATTACCCTCAAGTAAAAATGGCTATTCATAAAACATTATCAAGTTCACAAAGCAACCACACGAGGAAGCCGATGCTTATTTGATCTTTAGCCATCTGCAAACAGGCACCCAAAATCCTACCTCTACAATGACTGGCTGGAGCACAGCAGGAACAGCTCCTTACCTCCTGGCCAGCAGGGCACTCATTTCTTCCATCAACCCACTGCCTCCCAAGGGAAGTGGTCCATTTCCACGGCCACTGTCTGTTTTAGATGAAGTAGAGCCTCCTCCTCCACTTGAACTGGAGGAGTCTTCACCCTTCATAATACACAAAATAACAGCAGATGTGCAAATAAAATGATCGCCATCTTAATGAAAGAAGCAAAGTTCACATACAAGATAGAAACAACTGTATAAAAACATGATGGGCTGGTAGTACATCCTGTAACGCTTTTTTACCAATGAATTAAGCCTACCCCAAAAGTCTTGATACTCCTATTAATCTTGAACAAAAATTACAACCAGGAAGACAGGATTTAAGAGACAGGAATTGGAAAAAGAAACAAGAGTTGTATTTACCCGTGAGACTTTCCTAAGTTTGGCTCCAGCAAGTGCAGCTGCTAGTCCAGTTAAAGGGCGATTTTCTTCGGACACAAATCCCACTGAAAATCCAGAGGCGGGGAGAGGGGGAGCAGGAGGTGGAAGGGGAACGGGGGGAACTTGGCTAGGAAGTGGAGGAGGTGGTGGTGGCGGTGGTGGCGGCCCCGAGGGTGGAAGTGGAGGTGGTGGTGGTGGGCCAGGAGGAGGGGGGGCTGCTACTGAAGACTGAGCTGGGCCAGGGGGTAGGGGAGGTGGGGGAGGAGGTGCAGGTGGTCCTTGGACAACACCTAGTATCAAAGAGAAAACAAATGGACTATGTTAAGAATTTAGAAAAGAAAGATCTTATTTCTATTGAAATACTGGTTCTTTTGCTCAGTGTATGAGATGCTCATACTGGTAAGAGTCCTTTTTATAGGCAAGAAAAGACTGCA
>NW_009614487.1:0-17707 GCF_000690535.1 Cariama cristata | reverse complement strand
GAGAAGCATTCTTATTAAATGCACTAAAAATATTACATGTACGCTATCAGACATCAGACAGCTTCAGAGACATTTACATACAAAATCCCTCTAGTCAGGTTCTGTGATACAACCAAGAATCTTCCTACACCAGGAAACAGACAAAGCTTTTATAGAGTGTCATGTAAGGCACGAGCATCATACCGCACAGGAACAATACTGTGTGTTCAAATGGTGCTAAACACAGAGTGACTTTTCACTGTATTAACCAGCATTTAACACACCACCCAAACATCTGAACCCTTGAACTGTCTGAGTTCCAACACTAATGTTTAAGCTGTATAAAAATCTTTTCTCTAAAAAACATTCCAGGAATCAACTTTAATAATTTAATACAAACACTAATTAGTGAGTTAGAAGACTGACATATTTTAAGCTGATGGGAACAAAGTCTTCTATTTTTGATCTATGATTCCTTTAATGCTTTAAATTCACACTGATAAGCAATACAAAATGTTTTGAAGAAGAAAGGATATTCTGATGATCACTGTGGTGTTATTATAGGAACAGTTAAAGAAATTGTGACTAAGAAAACAGCCCCACACATCCTTCCCCCACCTTGCCCAAATTGCCATAAGCTACTAAAAATGCTGTGCAACTATACCTTAAGCAACCTCTATACAGGCAGAAGTTTCACACACAGTCGTCCTGGTTTCCTACTCTGTTAACCACTGTGTAAATTTAAAAGCCTTTTAAACTCTCTTGGCATCACTCACCATCCAAGTGCACACTTTTATTCCATATCACAAGTGAGTCCATTCACCCTGTTTCCACTCCATCCCAGAGTAGCTCACACTTTCAATTAAGACAAGAGGTATAAACAGGATCTACTCTGCATGGCTGGTAGGTGATGGAGCCACAGTCTGCTTATCCCCCAGGAGCCCCACTGCCCACACTGTTAGCTGAGCTACTGAAGACTTATGTACAAAGACCTAAATCTACTAAATCAATATAAAAGCAGGATTCAGGTTAACAAAGACATTTACATCCATGTAAAACACATCTCTGTTGTACTGGCAGAGTGTCCATTAAGACTGTCACCTGCTTAACCAAACCTTTTTTCTGAAGTCTTTTTAGCTACACTGGTAGAATACTACAGGAAGACTTCTTATATATATGTGTGCATAGAGTCATATATCAAAATACAACCACTGTACAGAAAGAAATGCTGTAGGTGTTAAGATACTACTTCCTAAATTTGAAACTACAGAGTATCCAAGCGGTTCAGATTATTCCTCGCTTAAGGTCATTCATGTGTCCAAAGCCGCCCATATGTTCTTCTGTGTTGGCTGCTATTAGGAAACTGATGATGCTGCCTGTTAACACCATGTTCCAAATAAGCTAACAGTGCAAGACTTACCAAGCAAGTATTCGACAGGCTCGATTCTCGACAGGTGAGAGCTTGAGAAATCAGAATTTTACTTATGACAGGCGACAGAACACCGGCTCTTATCCACGGAGCTTTAAAGTTTCCCTTACCCCAGTTTTCCAAACGGTATTTTGTTGTGGTATTAAGATCACTGCAACTTTGGAAGCATTGTATTAATTCTTTGGGGCAGTTAGGGGCTTTGGTACCAATTGGTTTTGACTGCATTCCTGATTAGTGCATTAGTAGCAATAACAGAAAGCCTTACCCTGCTGGGTCGTAGGTTCAATCGGCTGAGAGGCTGCCTGCAAGACTGGCTCAGAAGCAGAGGAGTCTCCCAGCACAGAGTTTAGAGAGTTCTCAACAGAGGCAGGGGTAGCTGCAGAGGGAGAAGGGAGAACACTAGGCTTGGATGAGGGAGTCGAGGCATTCGGGGAGTTGGGAGAAGGAGAAGCTTGAGGTCCAGAGAGTGACAGAGGCGGAAAGGAAGGCAGTGGAGGGGGAGGAGGTGGCGGAGGCGGAGTTGGACCTGAGGTAGAAGGTGAAGGAACCGGATAAGCCAGGTTTTCAGGAAGCCCGTTAGGAGCTGTGGGAGACGTGGACATTTGGGTCACTGGATTAGAAGCCGACACTGGGAGGACAGGTCTCGGCCCAGTAGCTTTGCCTGGTGGACTGCTTATCATTACTGGAGGAGACGGGGGAAGGGGGGCGAAACTGGGCGTGGACCAGGCAACAGGCTTTGTACTCGGAGGCAAAGTTGCCGGGGCATTGACGGGAGAAGGGGGTCGAGAACTTTTGTTCAGTGGACGAGGAACCGTAGCATAATGGGGGAGAACAGGGTGGAAAGCTGAGCCTAAAGATGTAGCAAAACGTGATGCAGAGTGCTTTAGAGGCGGTGTAGGGGGAGTGGAAGTCGGTGGTGCAGAAGTCACTACAGCGTACTCCGGCGTGGCCTCCGACATTGGTGCTGAGACTGCTTTTGCATATGATGGAGGAGGTGCTGAAGGAGGCTGGCAACTGGAGTATTCAGGAAGTGGAGTGCTATACGGGGAGTTGTCGAAAGATGGAGCTGGACAGAAGATGGAAAGCAGCAGCAAAGGCAGGATAAAAAAAGGAGAAAGAGAAAAAGGGAGCTAATGAAGCAACAAAACCAGCATTCAAACAAAATGTATAAACGTAGACTACAGTTAGTACCAGAGGATTAAGCACAAGTGAAAATACTGTTAGGAAAGTTTTACATATTATCAACAGCTGCTTTTAAATTTTAACGACTATTTTTGTGCCAACATTTGAATTTACACGTACATTCTAGAGTAAGTTTTCTCAAATCCCATCTGTGAGATGGATTAGATATAGGGTTGATTAATCAGTCTTTTATCAGCTTTTATCTTCTTGTTTGGTTGCAAACTGCAAGCAAGTGTAGTGATCTTAACATTTGTTACAACTCCACTAACAAAACTCATACCATAGGCAGCAAGTATCATCTTTCTCTTCCCCAGAAAAAGCTCCATCGGAAACTTGAAAGTAGTGGAAATAAAACTACCAATAAAATCCTCTGCTCTATAATGACTAGCTCTTACATAGTATTCCTTGACTTTTACCATGAGCTGACTTCTTATGTAAATTGAGTTTGTTACTAAAGAACAATCAAATGCTTGACTAATGTGCCATTATATTACCAAAATGAGAAAGCTCTCAGTTATCACTGGATACATTTCCGCAGGCAGTGTATTATCTTATCTACAAATACATACAATACATGTCACTGAAATATTACTACAAAGCTAAATTAAGCAAGACTTCATACGGAAAGGCAATTCTCGCACTATTACTTTGCCTTATATAGGTACATACCTTCTACATTAACACACTCTACCTGGTATGTTTAGGGTTTTTTTTTCCAAATTATGCAATGGGAATACATTTTGTTGAATAGGGCGAACAATGGTAAGGTATTTAGAAATTTTAACTCATCATACTTTAACCAATGTTGGAGGTGCCCAATATGATTCAAGTTCTTCAAGCAATCAGAGTATGGCAATGGAGTGAGCAAATAGCGCACAAAAAATTATTTAATAGTTAATGGAAAATTATGACAGGAAAGTTAAAGCTCTTGGACTTCTTGCCATAAAAAAAAAAGGAAGCAATTCCAGCAAATAGAAGCCTGAAATATTGACTGTTGTTACACAACTGTACTCACTGCCCTTTGTTGCTTCTCTCCCACTCCATCACCCAAACACATAAAGAGTAGTCTGGTACTTGAATACACTCAGTTTTGAAATTCTTACCAGCATTTGAAATTCTTCTCTCTCTTTCCCATTCCAACTGTTCCCTTTCCAACTGTTCTTGCCGTTCTCTTTCTTGCCTTTCCCGTTCAAGTCGTTCAAGTCTTTCTCGATCCTGCCTCTCCTTCTCTTGTCTCTCCCTTTCCAGGCGCTCTTGCCGTTCCCTTTCTTGCCGTTCTCTCTCCAGTTGCTCCTGTTCTAGGCGCTCTCTTTCAAGTCTCTCCCTTTCTAGCCTCTCTCTCTCCAGCCTCTCCCGTTCCATCCGTTCACGATCCAGTCTCTCCCGTTCCAGCTCCTTCTGCCTCTGTTGCTCTTGCAACTGTCTACAATTGTGAAAAAAGGAAAACGACTAAGCTGCAATTCGAAAACCGAAAATATCAAGCAACTGTTAAGAGTACAAGAAGAGAAACGAATCAACAATCTTTGCACCAGTGAGAACAAAAGCACAGCATTTGTACCTACATAAAATTCTTAATTCTACATGTCATTTTCCTGAGCTGGATAACAGTTTTATTATGTTTACAGTAAAAAGAATCATATATCCAGTTTCCTCTTAACTCATTTAACATTCTGAGAGACAGCTTTCAAGAGGTAAGAATAGAAAGCTGCTGCCGATAATTTACTAACTGATACAATCTTCCCAGTTTGGGATATGGAGTTACATTTGTTCTTTTATACTTGAAGCAGTGAATGAGGGTACAGTGAAATAACAGTAACACAAGTACTCATTAAAAAAACACCCCCAAATTACACTTCAGATAAACTAGTCAGCTAGTATTTATCCAAATTTTACAGAAGCATCAAAATGTACACATGTCCCTCTCCACTTGCATAATACTACACACACACACCACTTAAATCAGCATCAGGACAGGAACACCCTGAAGGCAGGGGAAAATTGGACATGGTCAGAAAAAAAATCCAGGGTGCAGCAGCCAAAGAAACACTGGAGGGAACTGGCAGGGTTTCCAGCTCATGGGAATCTTTGCAAAGGAAAGCAGAGAGGGGGAAGACATGGAGAGGAGGAAAACAAGTAAAAGCCAGGCAGAGGAAATATAAAGAACTTCCTAAGGTAAGAACGAATCACGCAAAATTTGCTGCCAAAGCAACTAGGTTGGCATAAAGAAAGGACTTTCCTGCAAAAAAACTGTGGGAAAAGCTGTAAACAACCCTTTTGGGCTTTTTTCCTCAACTTGTTTTATATTTTCTTCAGTCTTCAACATTTTTTTTTAAAAAAAGATACATGTTTCTAGTTGACTAAAATACAGCTTTTTGATCTTTCAAACCTTTTCCATCTCTGGGGGGAACTCACTACTAAAACAAAAATCAGGCACATCCTCCTCAAAGCTGCGGCCAGTATGTTCCCGTCAGTACATATCACTGAAAATGTTGTTAGTTATCATCCTTTATTTGAATTCTTATTTACAAAAAAAAATAACTACATTTAAAAAGAAAAACTTGTACATAAAAAGCACACAGCCATTTTTTTTCTGCCATGCTTCAGATGAAAACTGAAGATAGGTTCTCAACAAATACAAAGCACAGCCAGTTTTTAACTATAAAAGCAAAAAGGAGACCTAAATTTTGACACCTTAAGCTACTAGATATGTGTTTTCTATAGACTGCCACTGGGCAATCTTCTTTGGAAAGGTAATTGGTAATTCTGTACTATACACTTAGAGTCATATAAAACTGAAGTCTGAAGATGAAGGGAACTTCAGCTGTTTCACTCCTATTCATGCCCACAAAATAGTGGCAGAACTGGAAATCCCAGCCCATGCACTGTTACTATTGAAGTCCACTCTCTTTCAGATCAATGTTTTTCCTTTATAAACAAAAAAACCTGATAAATACTGAAATTTCATAATTGCTATGAACAATTAAGTTCCAGTTATGTAAAGGACTTTTCCCTACTGAACTTGTTACCCAGTATCCTCAGATGCAGCAAACTAGTTCTGCTCCTGTATCAGTTCTTCCCTCAGCTCCTGCCCTCCCATATAACAAAGTTGTACTAGCAGTCACTAAGGCACTAGGGCTGCAACTCAGCTTGTTAAATGCTTGATTTTTAGCCTCTGAAGGCCATAAAAAAGTCTAGTAATTGATTGATACATATTTGAAACCAGGAGAAAATTTCTACAAAATATCAAGAGAATACAATATAGACCATAGAAATTAAAGCTCAAAAAAGATATTAAAAATATTTTTGGCATTACATTTTTGCTTGCTCTGTATTGTACAAAACTAGTTTTACTACCTGCTCCTTTTCCCTCAGATAAAACCTATTAGAGGAAAGCGGGGTTTTCACCATGGTTAACTTCAGCTTGGGCAACTTATGCTCTTTTTTTTGTAAAGGAGAGGTGGATGCACACGCACTTCTAGCTAAAAGGCTATTCAGAGCAAGAGTCAACATTTACAGAGTCCAAAGCAGCTTTATTTCATTCATTCTTTTGCATTCATTTGCCAGAAATTAGCATATTCTACCTAGAAACATACACACTGTTAATCCTAAAACTAAAATGTAGATAAGACATTTGAGGTTATAAACATTTCGTGTTATATTTAGTTTATAAAACTAGAAGGTATCAAATCACTGGGTTTAAGAACACATCGAGCAGCTGCCAGATAAGATAGTTAAATTTTCTTTTTCTTAAGTTCTTAATTTCTTTACAGAAATAGAACCTCGATATAGGTCACTTCTCACATAAGAGCAGCGTCACCAAGACAGTTCTACAATAAGCTATACTAAGAGCTGTGCCATCTCTTATTTTCACAAGCAACGTGGAAAAGAAACAGCGAGGTGCTCTCAACTAAGCTCCTTAATTTTAAGTTATTTAGGATCAAGGATGATGGCTGATTACAAAGAACTACTGATAGATCTTCTAATTCCAAGTAATTGGGCAATAAAATTGGTAAATAAAACTCAACTGAGATACAACTGAAGTGATGCAGGGGAGAGAGGGGAAATCTGCTAAATTCATATATAAAATGCTGGACTTTGAGTTGACTACTGACTCCGGGAGTGAGATGTTAGGGTTACGACAGACAGTTCTATGCCAACATCCATTCACTGATGTGTTCTGTTCAAAAACATAAACCAGATGCTACATATTAGGAAAGGATTACAGCGCAGTACAGAAAACACCATTATCCTGCTTCACAAACCCTGCATCTCTGTTCCCAGCTCAAAAGGGAGAAAACAGCAGAACTGAAAGTGTTCAAAGAGCAGCAATACCATAATCAAATGTACCAAACCATTTCCACTTAAAAATAAAGAAGCTGGAATTCTGCATTCTGGAAAAGACAACTGGAGGTCTATAAAAACTTGAGCGATGAGGACATCCTAACAAAACACCTAGGAGGAAAGACTTGATGCAACTAGTAAGAGCAAAGCTCAAAAGAAAAGAGCACCTCTGCACATCAGGCAGAAGAGGTATGGAACTCCTTGCCAGAGTGATTCAAAGAAAGAGTAGGAAAAAGCCCTCAGGGGAAAAAAAAAATAAACAAGAACCAAACAAAACACCACACACACAAAAAAAAAACCAACCACAAACCAACCATAGGAGGTCATTTAGAAAACAGAAATTGTATCATGCACACGCAGCTGTTGAACCAAAAATGCCAAGAGGATGGGAGAGCAGCAGAGGGAAGTATTCCAGGTGTTTGTCGTGGCCCAGAAGGGTTTTACTTAAAGCTTTTCTAACTATTGAGAGGGGTAAGTGCACGTGTGTATATAGTACATAAATATACAGGAGGGGTTGGGAGTGGGAGTGTATATAAATGTTTACTCTGTCTTTATATAGTACGTAATTACATGCAATTTTAGTTAAAGCATAAGATGTATGCCTAAAAAACTGTTTGTTTGGGATTGACTAGTTCTCCTAATACGTGTTAATACATTCCTGAAGCTTACCTGGGGGTTTTCTCCTCTTCAGAGAGCTATAAAGACACACAATGCCCTTGTGTCATAACAAAATGTACCTAAGTGTTTATATGTTTTAAACTTAACTGAAGTAAAAAAATATTTCAGCTGGCAATCAAACACTATCAAACTGTACCGACTGTCTACTAAGATACAGATAAATGCACTGAGATAATCACGTTCATTTACTCAGGTCCTGAATAAAAAAAGTTCTCAATATTAAATTAATATTGTGTGATTCAGTATTTAAGTTTTTTTTTTTTGTAAAAGAATTCTCATTTTCCATTTCTTAAGGAAATAAAGGGATAAAACCAGAAATTTTTTGAAATTTACAATTAAAAACTCTGAAGAACTTGAGCACTTTGCTTACAATACAAATGCTCTACCAATAGAGGGAAGCAAAATACCTTGCAAGCATTTCTTATCTTATATAAAATTCCCATGCAGTAGGTTACAGGAGAGGAAATACACCATTGTTGAGAATAATTTTAAGGCATCCCTTTGTCAATAAGGAAAAGCAAAGCAACACAAAAACCCCAAAACAAAACCAATCCAAAAGAAAAAGCCACACACCACAACCCATAACATCTTTACAGTAATTTTAACAATTTTAATAAACCTTTCAAATAGAAAACCCAAAGTGGCACAGGTCAAAAGATCAGTACACCAGTAAGGCAATCAAGTTGCTTTAACATAATTTAATGATCAAGGATGAATTTTGTAAACTAAGAACTACAGCTTAACAAGTCTTACAGTTGTAGCTTACAAAGATTAAGAACTCATTATAATTATTTAAAAAAAAAAGAAGATAAATTTGTTTGCATTAAATCCCCTGGTTTTGTTTAGTTAGCATTAGATAATGTAATTTTGTTTTACAATTTTGTCAGAGATCAAAATTACATTATGCAACAGCATTAGTACATTAAGAAGAGTCATTACACATCGATTAAAGCATTTCTGAAATGTCAAGACTTTGCTAGTTCTAAAGCACAGGAAGGTTCAAGAACATTGCGAAAGTAATACATGAAAATCCTTCAGCCTTAGAAAGCTGAAGAGGTACTAAAAATGCCCCAGAAAGCTATCTTATACTGAAATGCACATTATGCTAAGACAAAGTGATTCTAATTATTTTAAAAGTGTGAATTACTAGAATCTTAAGAGCTAATTTACATTGAACAGCTGAGACTGTTATAAAACTGTACAGGACATCAGTCATATGCAAGGTACTGAATCTAAACCCGTGTGTAACAAAGAGTCAACTTCAGAATTTCAGAGTAACTACTAGCTTTATCACATATCCTATTCATGAAACTTTCTTCTTGGATTTTAATTAGTTTCATGCCAAAAGCATCTTAAGAAACTTCACTTGGGGGGTGGTGGTGGTGGTGTTTTTAAGTTAACTTTAGTATTGCAACAGCTTTTAAAATTATTTCCCCTCTTGCCCTTATACTTTTGTCCAGTTAAGGAGGTATGAGGATGTATTGTCAGAGGATGAAGAAAGAATCATATTTACAATACTATCTTATGACTTCTAAGTCTATCAGCATTAATCCTGCAGCTCTTTGGGCAGCCAAGAACCAGGAGCATGACTACATTCTTGAAATAACACAAGGAGAAAAATGCAATGAGCAGAGTTAAGTACACACCGTTGCATCCCTGCTAAAAAAACCCACATTCCGAGATGGTGAAAGTGTTCAGAATTTCTCCCACGTGACAACTGCAGAACAGAATTGCAGTTAATTTACCCACGTACACACAAAGCCTTCCCAGTTTGTTCTGAATCAGATCATAAAAGGCAGTAACAATTAAGAAGTGGTACTGTTTCAGCTCTTATGAAATGAGCCAATGCCACATGTACACTGAGATCACTTTCTATTATGCCTTCAGCAAGTAACATCACTACATTCAACAGCTAGTGCGTGTGATGATCAACTAGGAACCTATCCCAAATTAATACTCTCCATTACTGTTAGTTCTGGTTGGGGTTTTTTGGTTGTTGGTTTTGGGTTTGGTTTTTTGGGGGGGTGGCAGGAGGAAGGGAATAGGTGATTGTTTTATCTTCTGCTCCTGGAGGTGGATGACTGATAGAGATCCTCTGGTCCTTTTGCTAAAGACTTCAACATAGTCAATCAAAAGACTTGAAGCCCAAATAGTTTCTCTAAAAATATGGCCGTTACCACATGGGTTGAAGGGAAGACAAAGTTCTCAACCAGATTAAGAAGCTTCAATGTTTACTGGTAAAACAATATTCTGTGTGAGAGCAGGCTTAATAGCCAGAGAGGACCCGTCCTTTTTCTGGAACACTTTTCACATTTAAGCCTGTATCTTGGTCATCTGCAGAAGAGTTACTGCAAGTGTCTCAGTTTGTGGAAAGACTGTCTTCCACCAGAGAAAGCATGCCTCAACATTAAGCAACTCTCATTGTGTCAAAAAAACAGAGCTGCTGTCACAAGAGCATCAAGAGAAAAACCCTACAAGTGACAAATCCATTGTTGAAACAAGCTTGCGAAAGCAACTATCTGTCTGCTCTGGCAGGTCACCTTGGTTCCTCAAGTGGAAGTTTTTCTGTGCATTCATATAAATCTTCAGGATTCTAACACTGGCTTGCTTTGCTCTTGGATGTGAGATCAAGCCATTAAATTTTTTCCTAAAAAGATGATAGGAAACTGCACCGACTTGACCATATATCAACCTGAATAACAGAATTCAGCCACGAACCCAAAAGGCTTCTTGTCACAAAGCCAGATACATTAAAACCAGAGGTATTTCCATGAACAGTACAGACAAAAGCATCTTTGTATCACATCCAAATTCAACAGGCGCTGAGCTGATAGACATTCCAAGATGAACAGAAACTGGTTTGAAGTATTTAATTTTAAAACTCACTGTAGAAAACAAAGATCCGAGACAAAGCCTGCAAAAAACCAAAATATCTCGAGGAACAGACCTGACTGAAGTAATTGCTGCATTGAGTGAAGAGGTCAGCTGCAGGCAGATAATACATACTATTTGACAGCTGTTAGTCACAACTTATGAACACACCAATTTCATATTCCATTCTTTCTTGGTTGAAAAACTTAAGTGTCAAAGCAGGGCACCAAATCACTCAAAGATCAATAGGAATACTAGCCCTGTTCTGTTTGCTTACAGATATAATAACAACAAGGATAGGGGAAAAAAAAAAAAAATCACTAATAAAATGAGTGTATTGAAAGAGGACACCAAAAACATCACTTGAGCCACTAAAAAAAAAAAAACAAACCATGGAATTGAAAATCGTAAACCAGATTCTCTTGAGGGGAGATTTTCAGATCTGTCCCACACACAGTTTTTTTGGTTTTTTTGAAAAATAGTTTCTTGCTTGTGCTGTTACCTATTCTAAACTACACAAACGTGGCATGGCAGAAGACAGACACAAGGATGACACCCAAAAGGCAACACAAAGGTTGCTAGACTATTGCTAGCTTAAAACACTGCAGTAATATATTCTGCACTAACTGTTCTGAAAGTTACCTTTAAGATGGCATTCTGTGTAAGAAACCAAATGCGATTATACAAAAGTATTAAACAATGTATGCATCTTTCATTCTGTGCTTCATGATTACTTTTTTTTTAAAAATTAAGTTTTATCACCCATCATAAACAAGAAATCTAGGAATAATGCTACTATGTCAAAGTTTTAAAGGTAAGTGTGTAATATCAACTATAATTAAACCTGGATTCAACAATCCAAACCAACTAAGCTGTTCAAACTGTGTTGTTGATTTGGCCACTAAACTTACGTTTACCAACTAACTAAATATTAAAATACGTTTAACCGTTAAAATACGTTCACCAATTTAAAAAGTTGCATTGCAATGACTAGGACTATGAGAAAATGCCTGCAGTATTCCAGTCTCCGTATGCCTAGGCTTTCAGGTCTGCTCTGAGCTCTTGCAGCAGCTCCTCTAACCCTGCCTCAACCTATGGAGTAATAAACAATACAGTAATGTTTGGAGTTTTATTCTAAAATGCTGAAAGCCCCAGCATGTCAGCATAGATAACATTATCTAATCTAACAGTCACTACTTACTAGAATACATCTCACATGATGGCTCTCCTCCTCCCACCACTGAGTCACTGCAACAAAGAGAGCAGCTGGCTACAAACAGCTACACAAGGCGTAGCCAGCCTAGAGGTGCCAGCACCAGATGCAGGGTGACCTCAGCTCCATCTGAAGCATGTTGGCATCTACAGAAGAGCGGCTACCTTGTGATTGCAAGGAACTGCATGCGCTCTATGGACATCCATTTAACTAGATACAGTCAACCTACTTTATCGCTGTTCAAACTTTTTATAGAAAAAAAAAGTGCTTTAACATGTTACTTTGAACTTAGCTGGTAGTTTGAGTTTTAATAGCTTAATCCTCTGATCACCTTCTGCATGAGTTCAGAAAAGGGAAAGTTGTGTCTGCTATGGCCCTTCAAATTTGCAGGAACTTATCTGAATATTAATGTTAAACTTGCTCTTCCATCTTTAATATTAAATATTCATTCATCATTCCAAAATTCAGCATTTACCAGAGAGTTCACTCTCCTGTGTGGTCATGTAAGCCTACTGACTGTGTATCTCAAGGTCTACACTTAAATGTTTATGTACCATGGAATGGACACACACACACACAAATTTCATAATTCATTTACAAAGAGAAAATATAGTCTAAATCGTGTGAATACAGATTGCAAATTTCCATCAAACACAGGCAGCGTCCACCGAGACTGACAATCTTCATGAATAAAAAGTACACTCAATGCACCAAACTCGGCAGAAGCGATCAATATTTAACCTCTCTGCATCTTCCTACACTCTCAGTTGCATGAGCTTCACTTTGCATCATCCAAACTGAACCCCTGCTATATGCTCTCGCCAAAACTCTTACCAAGTTAGCCTTATTTTTTTTTTAAGTGTTAGACAGTTCAGACAGCTTCCACATGAACACATTGCACATTGTTTCAGAGAAACTCAAGACAACAGCTAGTCAACTTGATAAAATGAGCAAGATACGCAAAGTTTGACTGTTCAAATGCAAGAAGTTTGTGAAGTGAGTTTACACATGTGCTCTGGAATTGATAATTACTTCCCGTTTCAGCAGTGGTGGACCTCTGGTTCTTTAAACAGTAGTGAAAGGTGAGACTGTTTCAAATCACGTCTTTTTTTAAAATTTGCAAAGAACACTTTACACCTAATGTAATGCAAAATTATAAAGGTATTTAATTGACTACGTGTATCATGATTTTGAAACACTAAGCAAATCCAGATGTCGTCATAGCTATTTCCAATGTTGAAGCAGCTCTCCCCGATGGTTCACCATTGCATGTAACACTTCCACTGTCAATTTGATTTTCCCCATACACTACTATTAAGACATCCTAAACACTAGTAATTTGGTCTACAAGTCGGTAGTTTTACCCTCTAAAGATGTCTAAGAACTGGACACCTTCTATGTATTACTTCTCATTCCATTTTGATCATCAAAATCTGCAACATCACTCAACTCCTCCTGTTCTCCTTTGTACTCACATATCTCAACTCGCATCAGCGGCAAGGACCTGCTTTGTTCAGCAAAACACCAAATAAAATTTGATTGTTCCCAGTCCCATTGAAGCAGGAGGAACTGCCTGTTCTTATGCTCCTCACACTTCCACAGCAATCCTCCTCGCTTCCACCTTAACTAGGAAATTATCTCTTGGTATCCATCAATGCTTTACTAAAGCCCAGGAACACCGCATGAATGGTCTTCCTCCTTTTGCAAAAGAAAATATTACCTGGGTACAGTTTACTGAGTTGTTTTATCTGGGGAATTATTCTTTTCTTCAAAAGTAGTTCTAAGGCTTTCCACATTACCAAAGTCAAACTCACAGGCTTTCATTTCCTTGATCAAAAGGGACTTAAGGTCTAACAACAACCTTTTATGTTATAAGCTCAAATCACACTAGTTGGAAATAAGAAAATGTGAGGAAGAACTAGGTTTTATCAGTCAAGCAAAAACTAGTAACCAGTCACCATGATAAAGACATGAAGAGGCAACTATAAACCTAAAGGTTGTTAGATACAGGAATTCTAAAAGACAAAGGGATCTATTAATGCTCTTTGATCAAACCTCATCAAGCCCAGTTTTCATCACTTTGATTTTTTCAATATATTATGTAAACTAACAGAACATGAACTTTTCTGGCACAAGCTAGATTGCAGGAAGTCATCTGTGCACACAAAATTTTAGAAAAAAATAAGAATCTCAGTAAGAGAAGAAAATCTAGGAATTCTAAAAGACAAAGGGATCTATTAATGCTCTTTGATCAAACCTCATCAAGCCCAGTTTTCATCACTTTGATTTTTTTCAATATATTATGTAAACTAACAGAACATGAACTTTTCTGGCACAAGCTAGATTGCAGGAAGTCATCTGTGCACATAAAATTTTAGAAAATCTTTCATTGGCAACTCCTCTCAGTAGTATATTCTAGTGAGTACAGTTGGGACAGAACTGATTTCTTAAAAGGGAATCACAATAACCAAAAATCTGGAAAAATGCGGAACAGTTCTAATCCCCATTTCATGTTTTGCATTAAGCAGAAAAAACCTCACAGAATTGAAAATTTTGCAGAAAGGGTAAGATTTCAAAGCAATACTGCCAATGTAGTCAAAAGACTGCTTAATGGAAGAGTCCTTTTCTCAGTCTTCTAAACATGTCAATGTTACCCAACATCTTCAGCTATTCAGTACTGTAACTAGATGGCTTATTAAGTTAGCCACTTATTAAGTCTCTGAAAGCTAGACTTGATAGAACTAAGAAAAACTTTACTGTGAATGGGAAGAAACTGTGAATGAAAAGAAAATGAAAGGCACTTAAAAAAAAGAAAAAGTAATTATTATACGAGAACTCTGTTTTCCAGAAACTTTGAGGGCAAGAGAAAAAAAAGAAAGAAAAAAAGGTAGTCTTCAGGATGAGATAACACAGATGGATCTTTTTACTTCTTTCTCTTTTTGTCTCCCATCCTACTATGCAATACAGAGGTTGGAATGATCCAAATGGCTGCAGACTGTCCCACGAAACTACTTCAGCAAGCTCAACTTGAAAAGTTTACACTCGTGTAACTTTGAACTGCTGGAAACTCTTAGCTTAAGCATTAAAACCCCCCCTTTGATTACATCTAAACCATGTCTCCGGGATGCAAACTTCACGCAGATTTTGTAACACGCACAGCACACAATACACTCATATGACAGTATTCTACTGACCACTCTTCTACCCTAAACCAAAACCCCAACTACTATATCACATTCATATGCATATCTCAGATTAGAACTGCTTGCTTAGTTATAATCCAAACAATTCATATGCCTTTAAAGAAATCCTACTTCCTCAAAATAAGCTGTTGGATAAATGGCACAATTTCAAAAGCAAAAGAAAACTAGAAACAGTACACCTGGCTGCTAACTAGGGAAAGGTCATGCACTGTGGGAAATCAGTAGAAACCAGGCTATCAGGGACAAAAAGTGATGGGCAAATTTTCCTTCCTTTAAATTATTATAGCTACACTGCTACTGAATTGTGGGATCCAGTTTTTTTTCCCCTCCATATTTCCACACGTTTTCAAAACAGATCAGAAATTATATATGTAATCACTACTAATTTACAGGGAAAAAATATAAATTCTTTTACTGCAGTTAAAAATTGAGATTACCAAAATCTCAGAAAAAATACTTTTAATCTGTAAAATAAAAAGCATTCCTTTAAGTCTATCAAGTAAATAAGAAAATGCTACCCTTGTCAGCCTCTGAACTTGCAGTAAAACTAAGAAGCCTTCCAAAAGATGTTATGAAAACCACACCATATGAATACTACTTTCCAGCAGAGTCACACACCAAGTTTTCCTTAGCAGTATCATCCCAATCCATGAAACACACTACAACTGTAAGTAAACTTGAAGTGTTTAACAGTTACAACCCCATCTAATATTCCGCTGTTGCATTTTGCAAACTTCTAACATTTTTGAGTACTTACGACAGAAGTCGGTCAAGTTTTGGTCCATTACGTCCCTGAACAACAACAGGCGGCTTGTATACTTTCATTATTCCTTACAATCTATGCACTTTCTCTATTTCTGGTCTTCTTGGTCTCTTTATTTATGAAGCAGTGATGATTTTGAAGTTATTTATAAACATTAACTCATTAAATTCCCAAGTGTCATATTAGATACCAACTCAGTGACTCATACTCCTGACAATATATTTATCATGGTTGGAAGTGAAGGTAAATTTACATGCACGAGTAGCACACACAGGCATGCCGTGAACTAATCTTGTATTTTAAAATGGTATTTGACATTAAGTAACTCTGAAGTTATTAACAAATACGTATGTCAACTGAAGTTGGCTCATTATCAAACAATCAGTGGAATTTATAAACACTGTATGACTACGACTGACAAAATGAAAAATAACACACATAACAAGAAAATCCTTTCATTTTTGAGGATCAAAAATGGAAGCTGGAGTGTTTCAAAGCTTGTTATTACTGTACTTAAATGAGTGCAAGTTAAGGAAAATCACAGTTATCTTCAAGTAATCCCTGAAAGGGAAAGCATACTTCATGTGTTAAGGTTTCTTAAAAGTCAGTAACAAAGTTACGAATTCACTAGACAAAATTATTTCATTGACCACCTTACGTGTAATCTTGGCCTCATAAGGACCTCAGTGTTTTAGATCACACATCTGGTCCTCGTGGCTTTACAGATTGTCTCACTGCACAGTAAACAATGCAAATATTCAAGTAACAAGCTCTGCAGCAAAATAAACAAAGCAATATGACTATTTTAGCACTTCTACTCACAATGTAAGGCATCTAAATCCTTTCTAAAATAGAGAAAAAATCTTAGACCCAACACAATACACTTTTGTTGGCAATAATCTGATGTAATTCTTCAGTTCCCAATCTCCCAAATGTTTTTGAACACCAGTTATAAAACTGAAGGAAAACATCAGATCAGTTGAAGAGCTCTCTTTAATATGCCATTCTTCACCAGTCACTCCTTTGGCAAAATATTTCTGAGGAAATGTTTCTATTTGTGCCTAGGAAAACCCTGAAGCTACAAAGCCACATAATTTAACTTTGAAATTAGTCCTGCTTTGAGCAGAGGGTTGGACTTGATGACCTCCACGGGCTTCCTTTTTCAACTTTAATTTTTATGTAGGCAGATTATTTTCTCAGGCTTAGAATAACTTCAGAAAATATCTTCCTGAACTTAACATGGGAGTTAGTCAAACAGTACTGAATCCAGGTATAGTTAAGAGGAGGGACACGAGACCAGCACTTAAAGACAACTATTATCAAGCCATATCTTAAACAAAACCCCCACTCCACAGACACACATTTCACAAGCAATAGACTTAGCAAAGCCTGCCTTTCTACTGATCCATCACAACCCCCATGTTACTTCCTACACAGAAACATTTATTCCCTTCTCTTGTATTCCCTGTAGTCTTACTGCTCCCTACAGAACTCAATTCTGCCCACACTGCCTTTACCCTTAACTAAGCCTGGAAATGTCACCTGTAGACATGTTAAAAGTAACATATACTGAAAAATTTTCTTCCCAACTATTTACTACTCTCTACATTATGGTACTAAGATGTCCTGGTTTTGGCTGGGATAGAGTTCATTTTCTTCCTAGTAGCTGGAATAGTGCTGTGGTTTGGGTTTAGGAGGAGAATAATGTTGGTAGCACACTGATGTTTTAGTTGTTGCTGAGCAGCGCTTACATCAAGTCAAGGACTTTCCAGCTTCTCACCCTGCCCTGCCAGCCAGGAGGCTGGGGGGCACAAGCCCCTGGGAGGGGGCACAGCCAGGACACAGCTGACCCAAGGAGAATATTCCACACCACAAAACATCATGCCCAGTATATAAACTGGGGGGAATTGGCTGGGAGGGGCTGGTTGCTGCTTGGGGACGGGCTAGGCATCGGTCAGCAGGTGGCAATTGTTTTTCATTTGCATCACTTGTTTTTCCTGGGGTTTATTTCTCTTTGTTTTTTCCTTTTCATTACAATTTTTATTATT